>NW_028327492.1:7500-39405 GCF_031878675.1 Megascapheus bottae
AAACATGAAATACATACAGAATCAAGTACCCGAACACACACTCTAAATCACATAGGTGCCCTTCCATGCACCCTAGCATGTACCCCAAACCTACCCCAATGCATGCCCTAACATGTAAACCAAACCCTAACCCTAACAGGTACCTTAAACCAAACATTATCTTCACATGCTCCCTAACATGTACCCCGCTATACACTCTAACTCTGCCATACTCACATCTTCACAGGTGCCCTAACCCAAACTCATAGCCTAACAAATTACTGTAATGCCCCACCAATCTTATGCCTCACCCGAGACCATCTTCTAGCCCCAATCCATATGTAACTGCCTAACTAACACTTTGTCCAATCCTAACCCACTCCCAGAACCTACATAACCCCTTTCCTAACAAGTTCTCTGCTCCTCACCTGATCCCTAACACACTTTGAAGACCGTTCCATAAAAAATCCAAACCCTAACCCATCCCATAAAGTTCTTCCTCACACGCTCCTTGACCTTCAACCTTTCCTGAACCCTTATGAGAGCATTTTCCTCCACGACATCCCCAACCTCACATTTTGTCTACCACATTGGCTACACTCTGTGCCACAAGCCTAAACCTGACCTGTTCCATAATGCAAATGCTAATCTTTTCCATGACGACTAGCAGATCCATAACATTAACCCATTCACTAACCATAATTCCCTATCGTTCTGTAACACTTAACACTAACCCTGACTTACTAACCTGCTATGTAAGGATAACAGAAAACCCACTACTTACTCGAACCTGTTTCTAAACCATGACTACAAAATTCACTCTAACTCCCATGCTGAGTAACCTCAATAGCACCCAACCTTAACTCTACCCTTCACATCAACAACCCTACACCTGAACCCTAACCTCAATCCTACCAACCCTAAACACGGTAGCCATAACAACCCTAACCATGTAACATCACCACTGACACTAAAAACACTATTCCTTAAGCCTACTGCTCCTCCCCTAGCTTTGAGGGATGGGTTGGGCTTGCTGAAATGTGTTAGGAACACACTTATGCTACTGATTTGAGTTAGTAAATGGTTTAGGATAAGGCCTAGGATTGGTGGGTGGCTTATGATACATGTTAAGGTTATGGATCCCCTAAACAAATCCAGACCACACCATGAACATCAACAAGTCTATTCTGCAACCTAACTTAAACCATACCAACCCTAACGATAGTAACCTTAACAACTCTAACCCCTACCACCACCCCAGACAACAACCTTAACTCTTTTACCTACATCCCAACCCCAACGTAACTGACAGCGCACTGTCCTGCATCCTTGGAGGTAGGTGGTCTTCTTTTGTCCAATATTAGAGAAACATAGCACTCTATCCCACACCCTCACCCTCACACATGTACACGTGGCAGGTATATGAACAGAGTGGGTCAAGAGTTGGTAAATGTGTTAGGCAACAGTGAACGTATGGATTTGAGGACAGAGAGCTGGGTTGGGGACTACAGTCTGACAGTTCACAATTTACCAAGCAGGAAGGGGTAGGCCTCCCTTCCTCATAAATGCCTTCACCCCCTTTTCTCTATGTACCAAAAGCAAACACACTGGAGGCCTAAGTTGGACCCCGGTCCACCAAAGCAGGTACTGGGCTGTGTACCCAGATTCTATGCTCACCATTGAAAACTTGAAGACTCTCCAATGTGGTCATTGTTGTCACTATCGTTGTCATCATCTCTGCCGCCATAGCCTGCTCCTCTTCTTCTACTTCTCTTCCTCCTCCTCCTCCTCCTCTTCCTCTCTTCCTCTTGCTCCTTCTACTCCTCTTCCTTTCTGTTTCTTCCTCTTCTTCCTCTACCCTCCTTCTTCCTGCTCCTACTCCTCCCTCCTCTGCCTCCTCTTCCTTCTTTCATCCATTCTTCTTTTTTCTTCTTCCTTCTTTCTTCCTTTTCCTTTCTTCTTTTCTTCCCTCTTCCTTCTTTCTTCCTTTCTTCTTTCTCCTTTCCTCCACTTCCTTTTTTGGGGGCCAGTCCTCGGGCTTAAACTCAGAGCCCAAGCACTGTCCTTGGGCTTTGTCAAGGCAAGTGCTCTACCACTTGAGCCACAGCACCACTTCCGGCTTTTTCTGTCTGTGGTACCAAAAACTAACTTTTTTCTGAATGTGGTACCAAAGAATTGAACCCAGAGCTTTGTGTATACTAGGCAAGCACTCTACCATTACGCCAGGCTCCTGGCCCCTCTCCAGTTGGTCTTCTGACACTGGGAACATTTTCTCCTCAGAGTGCACACAGGCAGAGGAAGGCAACGCACCACAAAGGCTAGGCATCCAGGAGCCTGGTTAAGGATAAACAAGACCTGGAAGGTCTGACAGAGAAGAAAAAGTACTAGGATATGCCTTCTGCTTCCCTCCAAAGATTACTATTAGAAACTTGACAAAACCCCACTTCTGAGGCATAAAATGGAGGGCTTCGTGTGGAGTTGCTGACCTAGCCTGTGGAGAGCTGTGAACATAATACCACTGGAATTCACCCATGCAAATGGAAATATCTTGGAATGCCTAATAAAAGTGTATGTAAGGTATATAATGACAACATAAACACACATCCCCTCACTCCCTAACCCCCATGCCCTATACCAGACATTGCTAAAAGATCAGTGAAGACTCAGAGCTGAGGATACAGACTTAGGATAAACCTGCTGTGGCAAAAGGTGTTCTGACAAGTACCAACTTAACAAGCAGGAAAGCATAGACTGCCCTTCCTCACAGGTGTCTTCATTCCGTTCACCAGGCTTTGGTATGAACATGACTGGAAGTACAGATAAAAACTGATACAGACTGAAGACAGGAGGTTAGAGACCTACATTTAGCATGAGTCTATGAAAGCAGGTTAGGGGTAGGAGGTGTCAGTCAGGCCACTTCAACATTAGACCACAAAATCAGATTCTTGAGACACAATTCCCAGTGTCTGGACTCCACATTTTTTCCTGATACTCAGCAAGTTTTGCCCCTGAAGTACTTACGGTCAGAAGAAATCAACACACAATGAAGGGTGAAGATGCTAGAACTGCTCCACAGATCAGTGGGATCCTGTATACTGTCAGAGGAAGACAAAACAGAAACAGTCACACAGAAGCCCCTACTCGAAAACTGACATATAACATCAGTCTAAAGGAACTGATTGAGTTACTAGACAGAAAGGGGTGAGGCTCAGGGTTGAGGTGCTTGCCTAGGTGGTAGGAGGCCATGAAACACAATAAATTTTAAATTCACCAAAAGAAATTTAAATGCATTGATACGTTGAACAAAATGTGTCTATGACCTGTATAATTACAAAGGAAACTTCCCACATTCCCTCAGCCCCAACCCACAGGCACTGAGAAGGACATGACCAAAAGCAGATGTGAAATCACAATGAAGATTCAGAGACCCGGGTAGGGGCCTAGGGTCATCAAAGTTGTCCTGAGAAGCACCAACTCACCAAGCATGGAGGGAGAGAGACTACCCTTCCTCACACATGCCCTCACCCTCTTCTCCAGGACCCAGGATGAAAGTATAGATGAAAACATAATGACACTGAGAGAGGCCAGAGGCCTGGGCAAGGCATGAGTTCACCAGAACAAGTTCAAATGGAGTCCATCCAGACCATCCTGTGTTGGGCCATACCTACTAAACCTGTATTCACAATCCCAAGCTTCCAGTCTCTCCACATTTTACCCTAACTCTGTGCATTTTCTTCTCAAAGTGCCTATAGTCACGAGAAGACAACATGCAGCAAAGGCTGGAAATTGTGAAAATCAAAGGCTGAGGTGCTTGCCCAGCTCCTGAGAGACCCTGGAACACAGTATCACAGGAATTTACCAAACAGAAATTAAAATATCTTTGTGTGTCTAATAAAATGTGTATTGGACCTATACAATAAAAACAAAAATCTTTCTGTGCTGGTCCTGGGGCTTGAACTTGGGACCTAGGTGTTCTTCCTGACAAATGTTTTTTCAAGGCTGGTGTTCTACTACTTGAGCTCCACTTTAGAGTTTTTTACCCATTATTGGATATAAAGACCCTCAAGAACTTTCCTTCCAGGGCTAGGTGTGAACTGCAAACCTCAGATCTTGGACTCTTTAGCAGCTAGGATTACAGGCCACCAACACCTGGCAAAAAAACAATGCTTTCCACACATCCCCTCACACCCTAACCCCCATGCGCTATGCAAGATGTGGGCTGGGAGCAAGATCCTACATCCTACATTTGAGTGTACACGCAGATCCTACACTTACGATTGATTCAAAGGTTCTGGGTTCTTCATTTTATCTCATCACAGCACCTAAAGTGAAAGGAGTCTCTGAAGAACAAAGGCTCAGCATCCTGAGGCCTCTCTTCTGCAGGATCTAGGGTAGAGCCGACAGAAGGAAAAAAAGAAAAAGCCATGTAGACCACACTTTCTGCTCCCACCTTCTGCTACCCCACCAAGCTCCTCATGAGGCAGATCCCGGGCCAGGCTTGGGGCAATGATGGCTTCCTGAGACCAACAGGGGACATGGCTCAGCATCAAGGTGCTTGTCTGGCTGGGGAGGCATGCTCCAAAATATAGACAAAATCTCAATATGCCCATTAAAATGTGAAGAAGCCCTCCATACTGGAGGATGAATGAATGATGTCCCCAACAACGTCCACACTGGAGAATGAATGATGTCTCCAACAATGACCCCAACCACCAGTCCTCAGGCTCTGAGAGGGGCAGGGGGGGACAGGAGGGGACAGGACACGGGAAGGGCAGAGGGCACAGGGAGGGACAGGAGACGGGGAGGGGACAAGAGATGGGGAGGGGACAAGAGATGAGGGGGGATAGGAGACGGGGAGGGGACAGGAAATGGAGAGGGGACAGGAGACGGGGCGCTTTACCGGGTGGACAAATGCCAGAAGTGAGGAGGGGAGCATTTCACGAGTGGACACAAAGCAGAAGTGAGGGTAGGGGAGCATTACGGGACAAAGACCGGAAGTGGAGGTAGGGGAGCACTATGGGAGCAGACAGAGACCGGAAGTGGGGGTGGGGGAGCATTACGGGGCAAACAGAGACCGGAAGTGGGGGTGGGGAGCATTATGGGAGCGGACAGAGACCGGAAGTGGGGGTGGGGGAGCATTATGGGGGCAGACACAGACCAGAAGTGGGGAAGGGGGAGCATTACCAGAGCAGACAGAGCCTGGAAGTCAAGGGTGGAGGGGCTGCACCACAGGTCCCATCTGCACTGACCACTTTCTGCCATGGCGGCGCCGTCCTAGGACCTGGAATGAAAAAAGTAAAACAAAATCAAAGAGGCGGGCGGCAGGCGGGCTGCCAGGCCTCTCCACTCTTGACCAGGCCCCGGGCCTACACTGAAAGCTCACCGCTGACTGGGAGCTGGCTCCGGAGGCCTGGCTTAGGCCAGGACTTCCCTTCAGGAAGAGCACAAAGGACACACAGGGCATGGCAGGCCCCACTTCACACACCTTCACAACCACCACCCACCCATGCCTTGTACAGACCTGGCAAGAAGCACCACTTTACTTCAAGAGCCCCGGCCTTCCTCACACACAAACACACACGCGGCGTCTGGGTAGGACAGCCTCCTTCAGGTGCCTCCCCACAAAGAAACGCTGCCGGCACCTGACAGGACCGGTGAACAGACAACAGCCTCAGGCCAAGAGGGCCCCACCCAGCTCTGTAGGCCCCGGGACAAATGCCGCTCTCTCAGAGGAAGGCGGCCGCACTGGAGCCTCTCACAGGCTGACTGGTCCCAGAAAGAACCGCCCCAGACCAGTTCAGCGTCCTCGCCCCACCCCTCTCGGGCTCTGACCCCGCAAGCCCCGCCCCCGGCCCCTCACGTCCTCCAGGAGGAGGGGCAGCAGCCCAGGCCCCATCTGCACTGACCGCTCCCTGCCATGGCGGCACCGTCCCAGGAGGCAGCGGCGGGCGGGTGTGCTGCTGTGCCTGTCCACTCTCAACCAGGCCCCAGCCTACACTGAAAGCTCACTGCTGACTGGGAGCTGGCTCCGGAGGCCTGACTTAGGCCTAACATGGCCGAAGCCACTTCAGGAAGAGCAAACACGAAGCAGCAGGCCCCACTTCACACAACTTCACAGCCACCACACACCAGGCCCCGGGCCTGCCTAGGCTAAAAAGCGCACCTCTGACTGGCAGCTGGCTCTGGAGGCCTGGCTTAGGCCTAATATGGCCTTCCTCACACACACGAGGCGTCTGGGTAGACACAGCCTCCTTCAGGTGCTTCCCCATGAAGAAACGCTGCCTGCACCTTACAGGACCGGTGAACAGGCAACAGACGCCCGGCCTCAGGCCGAGAGTGCCCGCCCAGCTCTGCAGGCCCCGGAACAAATGCTGCTCTTTCAGAGAAAGGCGGCCGCACTGGAGCCTCTCACAGGCCGACTGATCCCAGAAAGAACCGCCCTGGACCAGTTCAGCGTCCTCGCCCCACCCCCGACCCCTCACATCCTCGCTCCGCCCCACCCCTCTCAGGCTCTGACCCCACAAGCCCTGCCCCCGACCCCCTCATGTCCTCACTCCGCCCCACCCCTCTCATCCTCTGACCCCGCAAGCCCCGCCCCAACCCCTCATGTCCTCGCTCCGCCCCACCCCTCTCAGGCTCTGACCCCACAAGCCCCGCCCCCGACCGCTCACATCCTTGCTCCACCCCACCCCTCTCAGGCTCTGACCCCGCAAGCCCCCCCAACCCCTCACGTCCTCGCTCCGCCCCACCCCTCTCAGCCTCTGACCCAGCAAGCCCCACCCCCAGACCACCTGTTCCATGCCCTGGCTCCACCCCCCTGGAGCTCTCCCTCCAAGCCCCGCCCTAGACCGCTGACCTCCGTTCCTCATCCAGGCCCCACCCCCCGGTGCTCAGCCCCCCACAAGCCCCACCCTTCTCAAGCCTCAGCCCCACTCTGGCTCCAGCCCGCCTTTTTCTCTGGCTGTTCTTCCCACTTGCCTTTGGCTGCTCTCCTCTCAGCTCCTCCTCTTCCCCTTCCCACCTGGAGAGGCAGGGTGAACAGAGCAGCAGCCTGTGAACCAGGACAGTTTCCGGGGGTGGTCTGCTTTGGTGGCCATGGACAGGGCTTGGAGTCCGTGCTCTGGGTTGGGCATGGGGGGACCCGCTGTCCGTTCTGGCGTGGTGGGGAGGAATCAGTTGCTCACCCAGGGGTGGGCGTGGAGGGACCCTGGAGGCCTCCAGATCCTGAGTGCCACCGCTTACTTCTACCTGGGGAAGCATGGAGGCCCAGGTTGTGAGCACCTGGTGGGGAGAAATGGTTGTCCAGTGTCTGAAACCCCACAGCCCCTCCAGATGGCCTGGAGGCTCAGTACTGGCAGAGGAAGACGAGCCCCGGCCATGGCCTCCCCTCCCAGCCCGGTTCTTCCCCAAGGAGGTTCCCGCTTCACTGCCCGCCTGCCAACCTGCCTGCCTAGCAGAAGACCTGAGATCAACCCCTGACTGTGCGGCAGCCCACGAGCCTTTGGGAATACCCTGCTGACACTGGAACTGGAGAGCCAATGGGACAGGCAGGCCAGACCTTCCGCAGACACTTACTAGGGACAGTCACTTAGGGCCTTGCATGGCCTCTCTCGTGCATCCCGGATTATCAGTATGTTAGGGTGGGGCGTGGCGGGGGGGGGGGGGGTGAGTGGAGAACACGGAGGAAAGTAGACCAGAGAGCAAAGCAAGTCAAGAAAAAACAGGCTGAATTGTTGTTATTTCCAGTTTTCAGTTAGGAGTGGGGAAAAAACCTTTACAGAATCCAGTTGGTAAAGGATGAATTTAAATTAAAACATTCCATCTTCTGCCTCCATCAACCAATGTTTCCTTCAAAAATTTAAAACAGGGAGACACAGCAGCCACGTGTTCAGAGACAGCAAGCGCTGTCTCACAGCTTCCATCCAAGATTGTTTCATTAGTTTATTTCATGCTCACTCATAAACTGCAAAAACGAGTGAAAAATGGAGAGAAGACAAGCTTGCACTCTCCCTCTCTCCCTCTCTTCCTGTCTTCTTCCTTCCCTCAGTCCAACAGAGTAAGATCTTATAGAACGATATGCTCATTGGAAAACACAGAGAGACAAAGCACACACCCATAGATACACACGTTTAGACAATATGAAGCCAGAAGAGGGGCTGAGGCTCAAGTACTGCAGCACCATCTTAAGTGAACAGCTGAGGAACAGCACCCAATCCCTATATTCAAACTCTATTAACAGTGTGCGCACACACACACACACACAGAATTAATGTAAGGAAAACTATGGATGTGTGACCACCACACTGTTCCACACATGGTGTTCACATGCCACACTGACATTTCCCACGTGAACAGCAGAGGACGCCCTCCAAGGTACAGTGAGCTCCGCTTCCCACCAGAGGGCGTGCTGGACCCCTGCTCACCACCCTCCTCCCCTCTGTGGTGTAGTGAGCTCCACTTCCCACCAGAGAGCGGGCTGGACCCCTGCTCACCACCCTCCAATTCCAAGATGCACTTTTCAAAAAATCCCCTTTAGTCAAGTGAACACAGTATGTGCGGTGGGGGTGGAGAGACAGGCGAACATGGGAAAAGATACTCCATTGAGACAACTTTTCCTTTGAAGGGCAACAATTTTATTTTCGAGGAACTTCTTACTGCACATTTTCAAAGAGGGTCATGTAAGAAATCAAAACTTGTGATCCTCCCCTCATTCTAGAAATAAATAAGGGCATAAAATTTCTTTTTTAAATCATGACACTTGCAAGTTTAGCACCAGCATCCAAAATGAACAAAAAAGGAAAAAAAAAAGCATTTACTATATATTTCAGATTTCTTTGGTAGGGGTTCTCCCCATATGGTATTAATATTTCTTTCAATTCATAGTACCAAAACAGTAAAAACCAGGAAAAAAAAATAGAAACCTAGTGGTTGTTGAAACTGGGGAGGTGCTCTCTTACATTCTGTGCAGGCATTCCTAGATTGCAGCTTCCAGGAAAAATTGCCGACATTTTCCTTTTGTGGTTGTTAGTTTCAAAAAGAGTAATAGTAAACATTCTAATGTCCACATCTTGGTTAGTCGTTGACTTTATTGCTTAGCTGTTTCTTTGGTGTTGGTAAGGTTGTAGGTGTGCTTTATTTTTGAATGGTCATTATTCCTTTAGGTCACCTAGGGGAAAAAAAAAATAAATCAACTTTTTTTACTGGAGTCTGCCATCATCATTTAGGTTCTGCATGTTCACAACTCCACATTTACTCACACAAGGCCAATCCCACAGGTAACGTCCCCGGGAATCACAATGGATACAAGGGATTTGCATGTACGGTTCCCCCCAAAAAAGTTACAGTAACTTGTGCCACTGCTGACAAATCCAAAGTAGTTAAAAAGAAATCAAGTCCACGCTGGGACTCTTACCCTGTGGATGGTGGAGGTGCCTGGGGAGCGGGGGTCACTCAGCACCGCTCTGCTCGGTGGCCAGAGCAGGGTTCTCGACTGGTGCTTCACCTGCCTTGGTCTAAAACACAGAACAGTGAGTGTGGAAAGTTTACAACTAGAGTCCTCAGAGATGTATTTTCATACTTCTGGAGGAGGAAAGTGGACGTGCAACCCTTTCACTTTTCTTACATGTATAAGCCACTCCCCACCAAATGCTTTCAACTCAGGCTTGGAGACAATGTTCCCTCTGTACAGTGCTGTCCGCATCAAGACTGACCCAAATGTTTAGCTCCAAGTCCCCTACATCAGCCATTTGTTCTGGGAATGCCAAGTGAGGAAATGAACATTTTTTACTCATGATAGGCAAGCCATTCCCTACATTTTGATCCAAAGAAAAGGGCTTGATTGGCTGTGTGTCACGTCAAAAGGTATGTCCTAGTCAAGAGTGACCCACTCGCCCTCTGGTCACATGGCCTCACCTCTTTGCCATCCTGTGAAGGAGCATTAGGAGGCCGAGGACGGCGACGGTAGTTGTAGGGTCTCCGGTATGCATGGCGAGCAGATGGCTGGTTTGGGCCATTGGCTGCTTGTTGATTCTCTTTATCTTCAGCCTCTCCAACAGCTGGCGCAGGTCGTGGGCGAGGAGGCCCCCTAGAGCATCAGACACAAAATGGGAGCAAATGCAGTGACAGGGTTTCTCAGGAACACAGGCTAGTGGGGAGAGTCAAGTGATCATTGCTGGGCCTGCCCCATGATCAGCTAAAGATGGCCTTGTTTACTCTCAATATTTCAAATTTGGCCAAAGGGGAGCATCTCTCACCCTTCCAGAAACACTGGACAACCTCTAGGCCCTATCGAACGGTCTATGTCCGGTGGAAGGACCACCTTAATGGGGAATGGAGGGGCGCCGATCCCCTCATTACAGCTGGAAGAGGATTTGGTTGTTTTTTCCCCACTGATGAAACAAAGCCAATTTGGGTCCCTGCAAGGGATCTTAAATATTGTCCCCAAATGGGAAGGGACCCCAATAATACTGATGAGGACCCAGAAGGCTCTTTGCCTCCTGAGCATATCTCTCTCTCCTCTTTTTCAGATTAGTGGACCTCACAATGTTGATCCTGTTTTTTCTTGGAGTCGAGATACCCATCACTAGTGCGGGGACTGACGATCCCGGGCAAGCTAGAGCAATCCTCCAGAAGAAGCTTGTAAACCCATGTGGTAGCGATTGTGCATATGACACCACCCCACCCTCAACATTTATATTTTGTCCATAACTTTTGCCCAGATGGAAAAAGGGTGGTCACTCTTATGGCTGGGAAGGAGGCCGGGAGCCCCATTGCCCATCCTCACTAATCTTTGCTGGCCAGGCCCAAAGGTCAAGCCTCAGACAGCTGGGGAATCTCCACCCCAGTGCCCTTGCAGTGAGTTTTGGGACACCATACATGTTCACTGTTATGAGGAAGTTACGTCATACGTGTCTGGTAATAAAATGTATCGGTATGCCCCGCTCATTAAAAGGTCTCCAGGAGTTAGTCCCTCCTGCAATAAATTTGGCAATAATAACCATGCTTCTTGGTCCACCCTCCCTCCTGGTCGGTGTATCCGATGGGGGCGGGGTACAAGATCAAGCTCAAAAACATTTCATTAAAAACGTAGTAAATAAAATTACTGAGAACCAGACCCCACCGGTCTATCATCCTCTTGCTATACCTGAAATAAGAGGCAAGCTGTTTCTTTGACCACACAATCGATCCTGCAAGCCACCTTTAATTTGCTTAACATTACAAACCCAAACTTAGCAGGGGACTGCTGGCTCTGTAAGAAGCCTGGGCCGTTGCCAACGCTATTCTTATTAACTCCTTTCAGCACAATACTCAGTGCCCCCTTTGCCACCGAGGTCTGGAGTTTCTTTGTACATCTTTTCTCCCAAGAGCTCATGTTTCAAATCCGACCCATTCCCCAACCGTTCTAGTAATATAGATGTCGGGCATATTCACTGGGGCCACTACTGGGGCGGCGGGGCTGGGAACCTCCTTACATTATTATAAAGCTTTATCTCAACAGATGATGAATGATTTACATGCTGTTGCTAGTACTCTTTTAGATCTCCAGGAACAACCGGACTCCCTGGCTATGGTAGTTCTGCAAAATCTTGGAGACCTCTTAACCGTCCTTCCTTTTCTTGGTCCTATACTCCTCTTGCTCTTACGTGTACCTTTTGGGCCCTATGTTATCAATAAGGCTATACAATTTATTCAAAGTAGGATAGATCCATTCAGTTGATGAATGCACAGGTACATTATCAGAGACTTGCTGCTAATGCCAATGACCCCTATGACCAATAAGAGCCCTATGACGAGGACGGATCCCTCGATATCCCTTAGATGTCTCCCTGAGAGCCAATGACAGGAAAGATCTCTGGAACGGGAACAACCTAAGACAGGCCCAGGGGTGATCAGTACCGTGGGACAGAAGGCCGCAGAGTACTCAATGATGGGTAAAATCCCCTGAAGGGGACGACCTAAGACAGGGGCTTTGCATGCTTGTCCTCCCTGTTTTAACAAACAAAAAGAGGCCTGGTCTCTGGGGCCTGTTCACCATTCTGGCTCAGTTGCCATTAAAGGGCTTTGGCTAGGCATTCCTTGCATGCCTCTCTTGAGGTATTTCCGCGTATATGACTCAACTGAACCCCCGCGCAGGTCCTCAGCCCACCTGTGCTTTTCTGCACCAGTCCCGCTCAGTATTTCAAAACCTGAAAGTTTGCCCTGGTCCTTGGTGATGGCCCCTTGGCCTTCTTCTATGGGTTCCTTTTCCTTATCCTACCTCCTCTTTCCCCCACAGCACATAACTAAGTGCTTGATGGTAATAAACAGGAGATCGGCTGCGCTTTCACGGCTGGCACAGCTCCTGGCTCAGTGTTGTTTTCTCCCCGGTAACTGGGGGAGGGCTGGGTTAGCGATACTTGCCATCTTGCTCGGTCTGTGGGAATTCAGGCCCTGGGTGTCCCTCTCATACTGGTGTTGCTGGAGAGCAACTATCACTACCTATTAAAAGGATGATTTACCTGGCAGTACTGCAAATGGGGGAGTGGGGATGGGAATATGCTTAGAATAAAGTCTTATTTCATTATCATCTTCCTCTTATTTACACACACTCATGACTCAGACAGGAACTTTGACAGGCACTAAGAATAAGAACACGGAAACACATTATTATCCCAGATCTGTCCCCATGAAGTCAAGTGAAGACCAACAGGATTAAACATGGGGAAAAAACAAAAACCCATTTTAGTATTGTTTTTGCAATGCATGTTTAATTTCAATTCTAGCTCTATTGGCTATGCATATGATAGATAGGCCATCAAGTATAGATGCAACCAACATCGGGTGTAGAGGTGATGGACACAGGTGTAGAGGTGTCAGACACAGGGCGTGGAGGTGACAGACACGGGGTGTGGAGGTGACAGACACAGGGTATGGAGGTGGCACAGGGTAGAGGTGACAGACACGGGGTGTGGAGGTGACAGACACGGGGAGTAGAGGTGACAGACACAGGGTGTGGAGGTGACAGACACAGGGTATGGAGGTGGCACAGGGTAGAGGAGACAGACACGGGGTGTGGAGGTGACAGACACAGGGTGTGGAGGTGATACAGGGTAGAGGTGACAGACGCAGGGAGTGGAGGTGACAGACACGGGGCGTGGAGGTGACAGACACAGGGCGTGGAGGTGACAAGACGCGGGGAGTGGAGGTGACAGACACAGGGCGTGGAGGTGACAGACACAGGGCGTGGAGGTGACAGACACAGGGTGTGGAGGTGACAAACATCGGGTGTAGAGGTGACGGACACGGTACAGGTGTCAGACACAGGGTGCGGAGGTGATAGACACAGGGTGCAGAGGTGACAGACACAGGGTGTGGAGGTGACAGACACAGGGTGTGGAGGTGACACAGGGTAGAGGTGTCAGACACGGGGTGTAGAGGTGACAGACACGGGGAGTGGAGGTGAAAGACACGGGGAGCGGAGGTGACAGACGCGGGGCACGGAGGTGACAGACACGGGGCGCAGAGGTGACAGACACGGGGAGTGGAGGTGACAGACGCAGGGCGTGGGGGTGACAGACACGGGGCGCGGGGGTGACAGACACGGGGCGCGGAGGTGACAGTCACGGGGCGCGGAGGTGACAGACACGGGGTGCGGAGGTGACAGACACGGGGTGTGGAGGTGACACAGGGTAGAGGTGTCAGACACGGGGTGTAGAGGTGACAGACACGGGGAGTGGAGGTGACAACGCGGGGCGCGGAGGTGACAGACACGGGGCGCAGAGGTGACAGACACGGGGAGTGGAGGTGACAGACGCAGGGCGCGGGGGTGACAGACACGGGGCGCAGAGGTGACAGTCACGGGGCGCGGAGGTGACAGTCACGGGGTGCGGAGGTGACAGACACGGGGTGTGGAGGTGACAGACACCGGGTGTAGAGGTGACAGACACGGGGAGTGGAGGTGACAGACGCAGGGTGCACCAGTCTGAACCAGGATGGTGCTGCTCCTGTCACCACAGTTTAGGAAGGTTGGAGAGGTGGGAGGTGACTTCTCAGGTTAGGTGACAGATTAGGCAATGAGAGCTGAAACCTAGTGACTGGTCATCATATAAGTGATAGGTCTACAAATAAACTGAAATTTTGGAGCAAGCATTTATTCTCATCCTTCCCCTTACGTCTACTTATTCTTCAATAAATCTAAACAAGAGAAATTTCAATGGACGGGTTAGACTGTTCGTCTCTAATCTAAAAAAGTGAAGACTATGTTCAACCAGTAGATTAAATGTAAAATATTCCAAAACCTAAAGAGCAATAGAATTTCTGGTACTAATCATGTTGGTCTGTAGAATGAAATGTCCTTGAGGAAAAGTTCCACTTCTACCTCAGGGTGAGGAGAAGAAAACAGGGAGCTTACAGTATAAACACCCTCAGAAGGCTACGATGGGCTATATACTCTATAGACATAACGTTTTATTACATAGATTAATATGTATCTATGACATACAAACCCTCAGCTTAATTTTAATTATGTTCTAAAATATGTGCCATTGATTGTATATAGATTCTCTTCTTGAATACTTGTTTGTTAAATATGACATTTGAAATACGAGGTAAAAAAAAAACAATGTTAATAAATTAAAAAAAAAAACACCTCAGAAGGGGCTTTCAAGGCCATCAGTACAAGTGAACGGCCTGCTGTGACACTGTCGCCACTGGAAATGTTAACATCGGAGGAGGAGGGGGCACGTGTGATGTTTAGCATCAGGAAAAACATTCATCTTGTGAGGGCAGCTGCCTTAGCTGCCACCTTAGAACTCTCAACGTCCAACTTCTAGACTTGGTGGCTGCAGCCTCAGTCCACAAAATACAATTATTAAACTGCAGGCTGAAACTTAAAGAAGACACAATGGCCAAGAGCCACATGTCACCCATACGTTAGGAAGACCTCAGTTTAAAACCATTTAGTAGCCCAACTACTGACACTCAGTTCTTCTTCCATTACTATCACTACCACGGACGCACTGCCTATCAACTAACATCAATCTGTCTCTTCAATTTAATAAGAGGAAAGCCCAATGGCACCTGAGTAGAACCCCAGCACTCAGTAGGCGGAGGCAGGATCCCACGTTTGAGGACAGTGTGAGCTGCACAGCAAGACCTTGTCTCCAAAGCTGAAAGAAAGCTTTACATTCCATGCAAGTTGCACAACATAGATCATGGTTTGGTGCGGGTATAATGCAAAAGTCTCGTGGTCAGGAACCAGAAATTGTTACATCAACATCTTCCAGTTCTATGGACATGCAATAGATCAACCAAGCAGACACTCCGCAACGCCACCCTCCCTACTATCAGAGGCTCATGGCCTTCCGCTGGCCATTACTTTCTACAAAAGTCACATACCTACGGTACCTCGGGCGGTATGTGGGGTTTCGGTGAACTGGTCCTGGGAGCTGGGCTCCCTCCGGGACTCCATCCTTCATCTCTCCAATCTCACCAGCCTAGATGGGACAATGAGAGCCCAAGAAAAATATGGTCACACACAGCACGGTGTGCAGAAGGGTCAGAGATCGCAGTGCTGGGCACATGGACCAGTGTGGAGGCTTGAACCCAAGACCTGAAGCTTGGACAGGTCTTAGTCCCATCACTTGAGCCTGTGTCTGTGGCCCACGATGCCTGTTTTCACACAAGCTGGCGTGAGCCACCGCGCCCCCATCTGCCCCCAGTTCTTTTATGAGTGAGCTACTGAGGGGTTAGAAGTTCCCAAACGATAAGAAATCCAACTTTTTCTCCTTTGAAAGAAAATCTATTTCCTGCACGGGAATATAGTACATTTGAGTTCTGGGATGTTTTCAACACCTTCCTTTCAGTTCTTTTTGTATCACTGATCTCTTCTTGATGATAACTTATAATAATATGGGGGAATCAAATGAACTTGCTGGCAACTTTAACAAAAGGAAGTAAAAAATAAGACCCAATACTAGAACTCGAAAGACTTGACAGTGGAACACCATCTCTTCTTTTTTTTGTGTGGGTCATGGGGCTTGAACTCTGGGACTGGACGTTGCTCCTGAGCTCTTCACTCACGGCTACCACCCTACCCTTGAGCCACAGTGCCACTTCCCATGTTCTGGAGATTAATTAGGTAAGAGTCTCAGTCTCAGGTTCAGGTTCTTTAGTGCCCAGGCTGGCTTTGAACCTTGATCCTCAGATCTCAGCCTCCTGGGTAGCGAGGATGACAGGCGTCCAGCTGCCCGTTTCTTTCTGGAAACAAAATCGTTAGTGAATTCTTCCCAATGAAGATTTTCAATACAGTTTTGTATCTCAGTCAGAAGAGTCAGAAGACAATCCGTATTGTTCCTCCATCGACCTACCTGCATAGACATTTCCTAATCTCCTCTCAGTTCATGTTCATAACTACAATGTCTCTATTCTCTGTTGTGATCTAGTCAATTCTAACCCAGTTTGTACCCTCATTCTCTCGTTCACTATACATCTTAGCCAGTTTGTTCCCTGTCACCATTGAGATCTGGAAACATGACCAGACTGCATCCAGTTTTCTTTTACTTAGAATCACAAACTTACAGAAAAATTGGAGATACAGTCCAACCCTCAGACTGCCTCCCCCCAGAGGTTTCATGGCCTGTGCCGAGTACCTCTCCCTTTACATGCACTGCATTTCCTCCATCTTTACTCTGCTAGAGAAAAAGCACAGCTCCACTGGTCTGTTCAGTGCACCACCACGAAGGTCGTTGGGTAGATCCCCAGTGACTCCATCTGGCTTGGTCATCTTCCACAGCAGGCCACAAGCAGACCCCACAGGGACCCTCTCCCCACGCCCTGCTCTGTGTTGCATGCCTTCAATTCCTATCACCACTTTGGGAGGCTTGAGTTCCTCTAAGAAAGGGGTCTCCTCTTCTGAGCTGACTCCTTCTTTCTAACTGACTAGTAGTCCACACAGAAATTGATGGCTTTCTCTTTCATCCAGTAAGTAACAATGTGTGGGCATCATGATGGGCCATCAGGAACCCGTTCTGGCTGGCCTGTGTCTTCTTTAGTCTTTTGAATACTTCCTCATGTTCTGACGTAAGATATTTCAGGCTTGTACTCTCTCTGCCCAAGCTCAAAGAAAGTTATTCTGCTCCAGAGGGGACCATCATTCGAATGCATCACAGCACTTCAAAATCAAAACTGGGGAGCCAGATGTGCTGTCATCAAGACATCCTTGCTTTGACAAAATTAAGAAAACATTCGCGTGCAGTTGCACGTGTGCATGTGCCTGTAGACTGACAGCACATGTGTGTACAACAGCCAAGCTCTTCCTCACATCTAGTGGCCCAGATCCCAAATTTGCCCCCAGCTAAGGTATTGTTTGGGGTTATTTTACAGATCACAAACAAAAGCCACATCACAAAAGAAACTGCCTCAAAAGATACGTAATTTGTCTATCCATTCGCTCCCATTTTTGTCCTCACCAGACCGGTAGCTTTCTAGTGCTCAAACCCAAGTAACCAGTTCTTAGCATAATTTCCTCTAGTGACTGACAGCACTAAACACATTTCCTTCCTTGAAATACATCCTCCCGGTCTGTCCCTTTCCATGGTCTCCTGCTGGTACCTCCTTGTCTCCCACGTCTTTGAAATGTTTAAAGTAAGTTCTATAGTTTTATTTTTACTTACACTCACTCACCTGACAGTTTATCTCATCCTGCCCTATGGCTTTCAGTAGTGTGAAAGTAGGTAGTAGTCTCCCCTTGGCAAGCTTCCTGGCAAGCCAAGAGTCACAATATCTGCACCTCTGCTTCCTTTAGGAATCTTCTCCATTTCACTCACATGAACCACACCTTCCTACTTCCTCTAGCAACTTTTTAACCTCTGCTTCATCTGTCCTGGTCAAGTTTTTAACCCAGGAAAACACACCCAACTCAAAAAATGGTTCCCCAAACCTGATCTTTAGTTAGCTGCATTCTTTACTCCATACACCACATATTCAGGGCCATTACTTCTGTGTGTCGAATCTTTTCCAGTCCTGACATTCGTGCCAGCAGAGCAATCCAGCCATGGCCACCTGCCTTCTGCCCACTCTGCTGTTGTCAGTCTTCAGAACCCTCTGCCAGCTCCTTATCAGATCTAGAGCAGAAGGTCCTCACTGCTTGTGACCCCATAACCACACTGAGTGCCCGCCCCTGCACTCAGCCCCTTACAACCTGAGAAAAAAGGGTAAACAATGTAAGTCACTCTCCTCCACTTTGTGTCCACTTATTTTCACTTAGGTTTTAAAAACAAAAACCAATATAGAAATCACTGCTAATTTCAAAGGCTAGAGAAAGAATACCCTAACATTCATTTCAGATACCTGCCACTTGGTAGATGGCAACCACTGTTGCTGTCTTGTAAATGATTGCTAGCAGCTCGGAAGTGGTTACACACGCACATACACACTTAAAGATGGAAATCATTCTGTCGGTAATCAATCTTGCTACTTTGTCTTAAAGAATAGTACCACATCACTAGCCTCCTACAAATCTCCATCGCTGCAGCCAGTGGAATACAGAAGAAAATGTAACTTTTCTATTTCACATCCATACCTTTTAATCATCATAAAGTCCACACATACTTTTCACCAAGAGAACACACTGAACCTTAAAGCTACCTTGTCACAGGAAGAAACTTTATGAAATTCTTAACATTTGCTTCAAGGAGACTTTAAATCTCCAGATACATAAAAACATGATAGTATGAAACAATATGAAATGTGACTATGGTCAGCCTGAGTTTAAAAACAAACCCAAATGCAGTTGTATGAGTACCACACACAGGTTCAAAATCCTTCATGGTTTATGTGTGTGCTGTTCCACACAACACAGTGGAAACCTTTTGAACTAGACCTGAAATTCCTAAGGTAAAATACATTCTCCTCAGAAAATAGAATGTATAAAAAAACTAAATTGTGAGAGCTATTATCAAAGAAAGAAAATACAAAGGCAGTAAACAAATGTGCATTTCACTCCCACAACTTTTTTCACATCCAGACTTCCCAAACCTACCAGGTCTCACGTACACAATGTCGCCACACGTGTGAACTGGACTTGCTATTCTTAGCACATTTGTCAGGGGCAGCTGCTGCGACCAGGGAGAAAACAAGAAGCAGCGCAGAAAGAACACAGACTGGACACAAAGCTCAGCCAGCACAGTGCGTGGGGTGGGGCAGGGGGAAGCCTGGGGACACAGAGGAGGAAACGCACGTGGCTGCTGACCAAGCGTGAGCGAGGCCTCCTCCCTTTCCACACTACCTGAAAACTACGCCGTGGGGTAGGGTACAAGGCTCATGAACAACAGGACGAAGTCACCAAAGCCTACTAATAACATTTCCCCACTCCATCTCCATTCTGCTGGCTGTCATCTAATCTGGTGTTAATGTGTGTTTTCTGTGTTGCAGGCACTGAGTTGTTACACTCTTTCTATCAACTCAGAAGTCCTAACCCTCTGGTATAGGTATTTAATGCCTCTGTTAGAAAATAGACAAAACTTCATCCCCAACTGGCAGAAATGGGATTCAAGTCCAGATCCTATTTGACCTCTGCACATACTACCTGCCTCCATTATTTCTTATTCTTCTATACAGTAGGGCCCCCTACCACGAGTGTGGCCATGTGCTGCTGCTGCTGCTGCTGCTGCTAGACGCCTTTCTAGAAGGAGCCTCTGGAAAGACCGACTGAAGGCCTTCTTTACCACAAGCAAGCCGCAAGCCAGGTGTTGTTATATTGGAGGGGGGGGAGGAGGAGGCAGAGATGGAGGAGGAGGAGGCAGAGATGGAGGAGGAGGAAGAGGAGGAGGGAGGGAGGGAGGGACGAGGAAGAGGAGTCAAAGATGGAGGAAGAGGAGGAGGAAGCTGGGTCAAGGAGGAAGCAGAGATGGAGGAGGAGGAGGAGGGAGGAGGAAGAGGAGGCAAAGATGGAGATGGAGGAGGAGGAGGAAGAGGAGGCAGAGATGGAGGAGGAGGAGGCAGAGATGGAGGAGGAGGAGGAGGAGGAGGAGGAGGCAGGGATGATGGAAGAGGAGGCAGGGATGATGGAGGAGGAAGAGGAGGGGGAGGAGGAGGAGGCAGGGATGGAGGAGGAGGAGGCAGGGATGATGGAAGAGGAGGCAGGGATGATGGAGGAGGAGTCCAGGTGCACGTTTACCTGCATTCTGCTGGGGTGGGGAAAGGCCCGCGAGCGCCGGTCAAAGGCCTGTCCCACGTGGTAGGGCGGGCACCGCCGCGGCCGGTACTGCAGGCGGCACTGGGGGCGGCGCAGCTGGCTCCGCGCCCCCGACAGCTGCCCGTCAGTGGCCTGCAGCTCAAATCCTTCACTGCTGCCGCTCCCTTCCTCCTCCTCCTCCCCAGCGTACTAGCAAAGCAAACAAACAGAGGTTCAGGAGAAGGCTCAGCAAGGACAGAACCAAAGCGGAGTGTTGCCAAAAGAAAACCAACATAAAAGGCTTCCTGGAGCCATGAGTTATGGACAGACGAAGGCACTGACCCCAGTGACATGACATGACAGCTGCACGCACACACACAATGCCAAGAAGCAGAGAAGCAGGAGCAATCAAACTCAACCAAGTCAAGTGTCATCTAACTGGAACGAGCCATCTGACTTGACACACCCAAAGGGTATTTACACCTCCATCCATCCGTCTCCCAGCACTTACCCAGTGGGGCTCGGCCAGGGCACTACCAAGAGAAAGACGGGCTGCATGACATGAGGAGCTTAAGGGACCTAGGTCGTTTCTGGCTACAGCACTTCTCAAGTGTAACTGGGTTTCCAGGGCCTCCACAAAGTCCCAGGTTTCTCATAAGGCTACTGAGTGGCGTTTGCCTTCTTCCTCATCATCACTGGTGACTGTGGGGTCAGATTTCCTGGGGACAATGACATACAGTCCACACACAAAACCGTAAGAGAATTCAGCCATGTCTACGAAGCCACAAACCAGAATCAGAGGGTAATCCAGCACTCATCTATGACACTGTGCACCAGACTCCATCCAGGCATCATCTATGACACACCACCACCCACCAGAGGATCCAGACATCTATGACACCACCACACACCAGAGGATCCAGACAACATCTACAGCACCACCACACACCAGAGGATCCAGACAACATCTACAGCACCACCACACACCAGAGGATCCAGACAACATCTACAGCACCACCACACACCAGAGGATCCAGACAACATCTACAGCACCACCACACACCAGAGGATCCAGACAACATCTACAGCACCACCACACATCAGAGGATCCAGACAACATCTACAGCACCACCACACACCAGAGGATCCAGACAACATCTACAGCACCACCACACACCAGAGGATCCAGACAACATCTACAGCACCACCACACACCAGAGGATCCAGACAACATCTACAGCACCACCACACACCAGAGGATCCAGACAACATCTACAGCACCACCACACACCAGAGGATCCAGACAACATCTACAGCACCACCACACACCAGAGGATCCAGACAACATCTACAGCACGACAACATCTACAGCACCACCACACACCAGAGGATCCAGACAACATCTACAACACCACCACACACCAGAGGATCCAGACAACATCTACAGCACCACCACACACCAGAGGATCCAGCCATTGTCTATGAAAGCATGCATCAGAGAATGCTATGCTGCATCGTCTATGAAACCACACACCAGAGACATCTACAAAAGTATAATGTTCTTTTCATTCAATGTAAGAATCTCATGTTCTTTAAATTAACAATGAGTTAATTTCTCATACGATACTAAGTATGAATACACATAAATTAACATTCTTTCTGTTTGTTTTGGGGGTTTTTTTTGCCAGTCTTGGGCTTAATCTCAGGGCCTGAGCACTGTCCTTGGATTTTTCTCAAGGCTAGAACTCTACCACCTGAGCCTCAGCACCACTTCTGGCTTTTTCTAAGTATGTGGTCCCAAGGAATTGAACCTGGGTCTTCCTGCATGCTAGGCAAGCACTCTACCACTAGCCAAATTCCCGGCCTGATAAATTAACATTCTTCAGTCTGTAGTAGTATCTACACAGATAAATGGATCCAAAACCAAAAACTTGAGAACTACTAACTTACTTCATGATTCTCTTTCTGTGTTTAGAAATGAAGTTTTAATTGGGCTTTACCATTAGTAAGTCATAATGCTAGCCATTTCTAACTAGAGACCTTACTAACAAAGAAAATTAATGACTTGTTTTCTATAATTTCTTACTGGTTCACACATTTTCATTTAAAATTTTAACAAATATGGCCACCAACCACTCAAGGACTTCATAATTTCAAAACCCACTTCATAGAGGGATAAATAACACTAGGTATGAAAAGTGACCATAAGCTTTTAATGAACACATTAGAAACTACCAAGAGATAAAGGATTCTTTCTTGTAGAGGGTAACAGTCCACATGTACAACTAGATTCCACAGTAGATAAAGTCTCACCTGTAGACTCAACTATTCAAATTTCAGAAAAACCAAGCCATTCTACTCTGTGTAAAAACAGCATCAAGAAACAATTCATAAAATTTAAAAAATATATCTCTGAAGGAAATGTCCATCAAAATATTAACTGTTGTGAAAGAATATTAAGTGTTGTGAAAGAATGCCTCTATCTTTTCAATTTTATACAGCCAAATCTTTCACAAAAAAACTTGTTAAGACAATCGTAAAGGCAGGACTGGTGGAGTAAGCTGCTCCTGACAGTAAGCTGTTGGGAACAACAGAAGATATCCACTTATGTTACACTTCCAGACTTGTAACATTTTTTTTCCCTAATATTGTTTCCATTTCTGGGGGAAAAGATCTAGGAGAACTTGAAGATTTTTCTATCACTTTTAGTTCTGAATGTACCAAGAATTCAAACTGATCTGAGAATGAGAATGAAATGACATAATGAAATTTACCAAATAAGATAATGTCGTTAACTGAAGCAGTGGCTCATTCCTAATCCCTACCCCCTCACGATTTATTAATTACAAAAAAACAAATGAGAAAAATATAGGAGCAGATGACATGCACTAAGAAATACGATAGAGGCACTTCAAGTAGGATGAAAAGATGACAGAATAAAGAGCAAAAGCACTTAGGATGGAGGGTGAGGTCTGTTACCAAAGCAGAGGCCTCTGGATGGGATGGCTGTGTGGAATTTCATCCTGCTAGGATCTCTCGAATTTTCCTTTGTAAGTTGGTCCTTTGCTTACAACACTAGGGCCTTGACCCCTCCTTCTACCTCCAAAAGCATTTAAATGCTTTGAAAGTGAGTCTCCTAAGTTCCATCAGATGGGTGTATACACTTCATTTTGTCTGAACTATGTCCAATCTAAAGAATAAAACATCTCTCCTTGTTTGTTGATTCTTTATTTAGAAAGAACAGCAAAATGCTATGTTACATAAAAACAGCTGCATTATTTACTACTTTTGTGGCCTATTCTCAAGTTTTTCTTTCTTTTTTCTTGTCACCCAAAGAATGATTTTCTTAGGTCAGCTATGTAACAAAACAAATAAAAAAAAAAAACGGAGGCCTTGAGTTTAACCTAGTGATAAGAGTGCTGGCCTAGCATGCATGAAACCTCAGGTTTGATTCCTCGGTACCACACACAGAGAAAAGCCTGAAATGGTGCTGAGGCTCAAGTGGTAGAGCTCTAGCCTTGAGAAAGCCCAAGGACAGTGCTCAGGCCCTGAGCCCAAGCCCCAGGGCCTGCAAAAACAAACAAGAAAAAAATCCCTCACAAGTTTAACCTAACAGTGAGAACCCAATACCCTCCACCAGTGAGGCTGCCTGACCACATCCTAGCCAAATAAAAGCACCAAGAAAAGAAAGAGCCTTAGAAAACTCTGGTGCTGCCTACCTGGAATCAATATACTTCTATTATTTGCAGAAAGTGCATTCACAGATACAACTTGTTTGTTTGTTTTTTCCAGTCCAGGCTTTGAACTCAGGGACTGAGCACTGTCCTTGGACTTTCTCAAGCCTAGTGCTCTACCATCTGAGCCACAGCACCACTTCCTTCTTTTTCTATGTATGTGGTACTGAGGAATTAAACCTGGGTCTTTGTGCATGCTAGGCGAGCACTCCACCACTAGGCCACACTTCTGGTCCAGATACCACTTCTGACTGTCAAGTTTACAATGAGACTGGACAAGTTCCCATACTAAATGCTGCCCGACCCACACCCCACAAAAAAGAAGAAACAAAGAAAGAAACGAGAGAGAGAGAGAAATGAAAAAAGAAAGGAAGAGAATACTCTTGTCTTGTCTCCAGACTGGGTATTTCTTATGTCTCTACCCTATTAAGACTTGCATTTAACATTAGCCAAGAGAAGACTTCCAACCACTGGTCAGGCAGACACAGCACAACCTACGTTACGGGGAGGCCCACGGCGTCTGCCGTAGTAGCCACGTCTGTACCGGCGCCGATCAGCAGCATAGCGACTCCCTTCCACAGGAACACCATCGGGGCCAGTCACGTTGGCTGCTTCAGCACCCTGAAAAAGAGCACAAACACAGAACCTCCATATTGTAAAGAACCAAACTCCTTGCAAAAGAGTGGTGGTCAGCTGCCAATGAAGAGCTAAAAAAGCGCCCCCATTCTGAAGCAGCAACTGTCTTGTTGTTTATGTAAACTGTGAGTGACCCAAAAGTGCACATAAATTAAAGAAACAGAATTGTGGTGCCATTAAATCCCAGGAACTGACCTGTCTGTGTTAAAATTAACCAGAACTCGTGTAAATTCAAGGGATGGCATTTGTTTTCCAAAGCAGAACTCGCGCGTAAACTCAAGGGATGGCATTTGTTTTCTAAAACCATAAAACTACCCTTAGACAGCTAATTAGGACTCTACTGGTATAGGAATCCCCCTTAGCTCCAACTGCCCTGAACTGTCCCTAACCCCTACCTTATCTCATTCCAATAGCTGATTGCTGTGTTAATGTAAATCTGTAGTCTTTGCCTTTAAAAGCCCTGTAGAAAAGCTCTTCAGGGCTTCCTCCTGGGCTCCTGCTGTATGGGAGTGTAGGACAGAGGCCCAGATCTAGCCCGCCTGAATAAAGCCTTGCTTTTGCATTTCGGAATGTCTGACTCTGGGTGGTCTCTTGGTGGTAGTCCTGAGACTTGGGCATAACACCATGTGACTGTTGGGAGGTACTAAGGAACTCCTATTGTGACCTCGCACATATGCTCAGGTTTCACCTAGGGGCTGACTTGCAGGTGTGCAGCTGGATAAACGACGCCCACTTGCAAGGCTGGCCAAAGTTCAAGAACATAAGATAGTCAAGAAAACACAACTGCATAGGTGGAAGCAATGTGAGAGCTAGCAGAATGATCCTTGATGGGACAGAATTGAGAGACATAAGGCTTCCTAGACAAAGGTACCCTAGGTACCAGAGGAATCACCACTCACGAGCCCCCGTGGTGCCATCCAGCTCTGCTGAGGAGGTGGGTGGGGGCATTTCTCATCCTTTGGGAGAGAAGAGGATTCCTCTCTATCCCGTGAGAGAAGGGAGGGTGCTTCTCCCATCCCATGTCACAGAGGAGAAAACTTCTCTCTTCTTGGCAGCAGCAGCAAAGAAAGTCCTTAATTTGGAAACAAAGTCTATTGGCCATCCTTTAGACCTCCCTATCACTATTAATACACGTAGAAGGACCTCTTCTCTAAGGACAAACAAATAATAATGTTTCAGTGATATTTTTATAAACTGTGACAAAGGGAATTCATAAAAAAATATGGATCCATTTGTAAAAGTCTGATTTCTGAAAACACACAAAAGTAAAAACCTGGAAAAAATATTTTAAGAGCTGGATGTGTTATCACAGATTATTGCTGGTAAGTGATGTGAAATTCCAAGGGATTTGCCAGAAACTCTGTCCATCATATTGGCAAGGCAACCACTTAAATTTCAAGATACATAAAGAAAGAAAGCATTTTTGTTTAGAGGAGTTTGCAAGCCGTAGGGATCAGACTGTAGAACAGTGTGAAGGGCCGTGGAGAGAAGATGGAGGTAAAGTCATTCAATCCCATTAGTCTAGAATTTAAGCTGCCAAGATTACCTGCCATGGCACTTATACCATGGGCTGAACGCAACTTGTAAGTTTATTTAGATTCACTTCATTTCTAAAACCCAAGCCAATTTGTATTGAAATTGAAAGTATTACTTGTTTGGGGGAATCTAACTGGGGCAACATCCAATCCCACAGGGCTCAGAGAAAGCCATTCCCCAACTACCATGTCCTCAGATTCAGCAGCACTATTAAACTTAATAAAGCCTTACTTATCGAGATACGTTCCTGAAGTACCCGGAGAACCTGACCTGAGGCCCAGGCACATGTGTCTTGTTCTGCAGCTTGGTTGGTGCCGATGGTCAAGAGGACCTGAGTGTCGCTGTGGTTCAAGGGGGTAGGCAGAAGCCTGAGCTGAAGAGCTCAGGGACAACACCCAGGCCCAGGGGCAGGGCAGAAGCCTGAGCTGAAGAGCTCAGGGACAACACCCAGGCCCAGGGGCAGGGCAGAAGCCTGAGCTGAAGAGCTCAGGGACAACACCCAGGCTGAGTTCAAGCCCCATAACCAACGGGGGGGGGGGGGGGGGGGGGGGGGGGGTTGGACTTGGCCAATGAGCACTAGGGCTTCCCAAAGGCACCCTGAACTCCTGTCTGGAGTCTAGACTGTAACATGTGAATTCAGTTCAGAGGCATGATGTGTCTTCAAAGGCCCTTAGTGCAAACTTCAAACAGGATCTGTGTATGGCCCAGAAAAACCATGGCTTATAGCCACTACATGCCAAACCTCCACAAGAAGAGGAACTTGGTTAGCTTACGTAGCAGCAAATAGAAAATATTATGCTTTATTGTTTTGTTTGTTTGTTTTGGGGGAGTCAGTCTTGCTGTGTAGCTCAGGACTGCCTTGCACTCCAAATCCTGCTTTAGCCTCCCAAGTGCAGAAGAACATGAACCACAATGCCTGGCAGGAAGCAGTTTTATGAAAAGAAATCTGCTGAAGCCAGGCACTGGTAGTGGCTCACGCCTGTCACCCTAGCTACTCAGGAGGCTGAGATGTGAGGATCACGCTTTCAAAGCCAGCTGGGGCACAGAAGTCTGTGAGACTCTTATCCCCAACTAACCACCAGAAAACCAGACGTGGGGCTGTGGCTCAAGTGGTAGAGCCAAGCCTTGAGCTGAAGAGCTCAGGGAGAGCGCCCAGGCCCGGAGTTCTAACCCCACAACAGACCAAAAAAAAAAAAAGAAGAAATCTGTTGAAACCTGGCATGGCCATACAGCCCACTGCCTCAGTGCTCTCTTAAGATGTTTTTAATAGCATTCAGCAATCAAAAAAAATATTTCTACTGAACAAGAGCAATAAACAGGCCCTGAGTTCAAGCTCCAGCAACCTCAAAAAAAAAATGCAACAACAACACTTTTCCCAATCCTAAAAAAAAATCCTAAAATAAAATCAGAAGAGCAGAACATCTTTAACTATGTAAACATCTGTTGCCCCAGGGTTGTTACCCAAACCCCATTGCATACCTTTTCTCCTTCCACCACATCAAACTCAACCGTCTCTCCATCCCCTACGCTGCGCAGGTATTTCCGCGGGTTGTTCTTCTTGATGGCTGTCTGTCAGGGAAACAGGAGACTGCATTGGTGCACACAGCTCCACAACACCATCAGAACGACTGTAGCCCTTCCACATTCACGGAGTCCACTTGAAGTCATGTATCCATGCTTAAATATACAATTCTCCCACTACCCTCCATCTCCAAAATATACATTTAAAAAACTAGAAAACCATACACTTTACAAATTCTTTTGAAGTTAGCGGCTTTTATTGTCTACAAAACATCTTCACTTAAAATGCATGCTCATGTTTCTGTCTAAGGCATCACAGAGTGACTTCCAGCCTTGCGGGGGAGACACAGTGCTACTTTCAGCTTTTTGGTGGTTCGCTGGAAGTGAGTCTCACAAACTTTCCACCTGGGCTGGCTTTCAACCTCAAGCTTCAGATCTCAGCCTCCTGCGTAGCTAGGATTGTAGGCACATGCTCATAGTTTTCAATCAAAGAAGGGTCAAATCATTGTGGCAACACTTCTGTATCTTTGGCTGATACCCTAAACAGTTAAAGGGGCTGAGTTTCTATGAAATCAGGTCAACCTCCATTTAGAGATAGGGATTAGGTGTGTGTAATCCAGCCCTTCCCCTTCTCTGAGTAGGAGGGGTAAGGAAAAGAACACAGTGACTCAACAGAGCAGAGACCTCACCCACACCACACAGGAAAAAGGCAGCTCAGGACAGTACAATAACAGCTGCCATGCCAAAACTGGCCCCGCCCAGCAGGCTGGGTCCCTTTCCTGTTAAACTGGGCAGGCTTCAACACATGGAGGTGACTCACCACGCATCCTCACAGGGCTAGAACCCTATATCACAGGCTCAGGCTAGCTGTCATGCTAATGCTGGCCACAGCACAAAAACTCCCCAAGAGACCCACCAGCCAGCAGCTATCCCCACACAACATTTTTCAGTCTATTACCACTTTAAAAGAAGAAGAAATCTACTACACAATCACCAAGGAGCAGTGTCAATGCATCCACTCAAGAGAAAGTATAGAAACCAGAGGACTTTTTAGACATCACTATCTCCAACTGCCTAATTCCATCCAAATACATACACACACTTAAAATAGAGGAAATAAAAACCAAGAGAGGAAAAAAAAGAATATATACATATATATATATATTAAGACAAAGTTCCAGAACAAATACACTAGCGTGACAGTGCTGACATCAACACTGAAATGATACACCTATTTTACATCACTCATTGAAAAAACAACGTACAAAAAAAAGCAAAGAAAAATAGAGCCTATTCTAATTTATTTTGTAACAAAGCAATCAAGGATTCAAAATACACAAATGGTGTCCTAGGCTAACACTATGTGCACAGAAGCCCAGCTTTTCCACATCTCCTTTTCAACATCACCTTGTGTAGTAAGAGACTGTGGCAAGTTCCTGCTAGGCATCTGACAGTCAGCAGGAGGGAACTAGACACCTACTCTAATTCCAAATGTACCAAGTCTGACCGCCCCCTTCCCTGCGGGGGAAATTCCAGTGCAAGGAGCTGCCTGCCACTACCTCTCCCCAAGCACTAAGGGTACCTCAGAGCAGCAGCGTGCATACAGGGAGAGGGAGACAAAAAGAGTTTACTAAGGGCCAACAACAGGCTTTTCACTTTCAAAGACTGTTAGGTTAACTTAATATTATCTTATTCAACTGCAAACATGAAACTGAAAATGGTTAATACAATGGTGCAAGTATCTGTCAATCTTAAAAATGTGGAACTGAGCTTTTGTCCCAAATTGGACCACAGAAGAGTTTATACAGAATCTATAGAACTCACTTTTAGATAGATAAGGAACAAACAGGTATTTAAGACTTCCCTCCTCATATGGAAACCTTAACATTTACAACCCTTCTTACCTGATGTACAAATACATCTTCTTTGGTGTCATTCCTGTAAAGGGGGGGAAAAAAAAGACTCAAAATTCAGGACTTTCCTAGTGAGAATGTGGAGAAACTTTAAAAAAAAAAAGCAATGTATTACATCAAAACCATAAATTTTTGTTTCCTCTAAACTCAGACACCTATCTGGGACTGACCTTCATTAAAACGTTCTCAACTCTGGAAGACACTTGCCTTTCCTCCACATTACCAGAGCAGACATCCAGGCACAGGGTTCAAGACACAGAAACATTCCTATCACCTCTCCTCATCCCTCATGCGGTCTGTAACCAGAGCCCTGGATTTTCCTCCCTCCAAGAGCAAGGCCAGACAGTTGAAAGGACAGGGCACAGCTGTGAACTAGGCTCTCCTTACACTGAAACTTAAAACAGCTCCGCTACCACCCACCTTAACCCCCTCCCGGCCAAATGACACCAACAAGGAAAAAAACAAGAGCAACCCACAGCATCCTATAAAAACATCCCAAGCGTCCAAACCCCAAGCCTACATGCTCTGAAGTTATCCCAGTTCCCAATAGGACTTGCATCAGAGCTGGGTTCCAGATAGACCCAGCCCAGCTCTTCACTAGTACATGACTTAGGAGTCCATCCCTCCATCTGTGAAATTATAGATATGAAGCTCTTCCCATTTCTGAGTTTATGTCATATCCCTTTTTCTGTTAGTGATTAAGAGTGCACAAAGTTATTAATTATAATTCTGGAAATACATTTTAGTGCTTAATGACTAGCAATTTATGAATGAGAATACATCTCTCCAGTTACCTTCAAATTTATACACCCCATTAATAAATTATGGCAAAACATAAAACACGTAGGTTCACATACCGATTTATAAATCCATATCCATTTCTGACATTGAACCACTTCACGGTGCCAAGGACTTTGGTGGCTAAAGTAAGATTAAGCAGATAAATTAACAACTGACCTAGAAAAAAGATGCTCAAATCACTATGGTTCTAGTAACATTATCTAAATTCTAAGCACATCTGAGTAAACCCTTAATAGCTTGATTCCAACATAAATTAGGAAAAGAAAGTGGAGCAAGTCGAAAAATAAGGAAATAACTTTACTAACCAACACAAACAACTTCCACGTGCCAAAGGGGAGCCACATGGAAGAATGTACAGTAAAAATCCTAGCACTTCATTTTCACACTGTGAAACGCCAGGCATACTAGAGTCACCACCAAGGTCATTCCTTCTGCATGGCAGCAAAGACACAAAGTAACTGGTCCAGTTGCCACTAAGGCAGAAAGGGAACCCAAGCCCTTCCCCTGGGTCTGCCCTTGCCAACCTGACATATGACCTCAGAAGCCTCATTCAAAACGAGGATGAATTTGGGCCGAGGTGAAATAAACTTGGTATTTGCTTTAAAATTAGCTTCTTTCTCTACCTTCTTCATGAGCCATGGTTACTATTTTTCCACAATCTTTAAGGAAAACAAAAAAATACCAACACATTCTAACTTCACATGTTCATCTTAACTGTTTCAAATGACATGATGCTTGGAAGCAACTTGGAAAATCACTGACATACATAAGGTTGACTATCAAGAAACAGAAAGGCTGGCAGCACATGTAAGACTGTAAAAGAATAAATAGAATAAAATAAAAACGGCTATTGGAACTGAGGTCTGAACTCATAGCCTGAGGAGCTACCACTTCTCCGCCTTTTTTAGGGGTTCACTGGGGACCAGAATCTCACAGGCTCCTGAGTGGCTGGGGTTATTAAGCAAAGGTGCCTCTTGGTGACACACATGTGTGTTGGGGACTTGCTGTGCGGCTGGCAGGTGATTTTTCACCTTTGCTGGGATGGTCCAGGTCGGGAAGCACCCCTGTAGGCCTGCATGGACTCCAGAGCTCTGCCTCTGGTTCCAGTGAACACCAAGCCGCCCCAGGACCCGGGGCCAGCGGGGCCAGCAAGGACAGAGCACAAGTGCATGTGCAGAGGTTCACTGTGTCTAGTTGCAGATGTCTCTTCACCATGACAGGATGCCCATTACAGAGGCACCGCTGAGGGCAGGGTGGACAGTAAGGGGCAGTTCAGCCTGTTACGGAGGAGCCGCTGAGGACAGGGTGGACGGTGAGGGGCAGGGCGGACGGTGAGGGGCAGGGCGGACGGTGAGGGGCAGGGCGGACGGTGAGGGGCAGGGCGGACGGTGAGGCAGGGCGGACGGTGAGGGGCAGGGCGGACGGTGAGGGCAGGGTGGACGGTGAGGGGCAGGGTGGACGGTGAGGGGCAGGGTGGACGGTGAGGGGCAGGGTGGACGGTGAGGGGCAGGGTGGACGGTGAAGGCAGGGTGGACGGTGAGGGGCAGGTGGACGGTGAAGGCAGGTGTGGACCGGTGAGGCAGGGTGGGACGGTGAGGGCAGGGTGGACGGTGAGGGGCAGCTCCGGAGCGCA
>NW_028327493.1:0-17500 GCF_031878675.1 Megascapheus bottae
TCATTAGGGTGAGGGTTAGGGTTAGGTAAGGGTTAGGGTTAGGGTTAGGGTTAGGTTTAGGGTTAGGGTTAGGGGAAGGGGAAGGGTTAGGGTTAAGATAAGGGTTAGGGTCAGGGTTTAGGTTTAGGGTTACGGTTAGGGTTCAGGTTAGGGTTAGGGTTAGGTTTAGGGTAAGCGTAAGGGTTAGAGTTAGGGTTAGGGTTAGGTGTAGGGTTAGAGTTAGGGTTAGGGTTAGGGTAAGGGTAAGGTTAGGGTTAGAGTTAGGCTTAGGGTTAGGGTTAGGGTTAAAGTTAGGGGTTAGGGTAGGGTAAGGGTAAGGGTTAGGGTTAGGGTTAGGGTTAGGGTTACTGTAAGGGTAGAGATTAGGGTTAGGGTTAGGGTTTGGTTAGGGTTGGGTTTAGGGTAAGGGTAGGGGTTAGGATTAGAGTTAAGTTTAGGGTTAGGGTTAGGGTAAGGGTAAGGTTTAGGGTTAGCGTTAGGGTTAGGGTTAGGGTAAGGGTAAGGGATAGGGTTTGAGTTAGGGTTAATGTTAGGGTTACGGTAAGGGTTAGAGTTAGGGTTAGGGTAAGGGTTAGGGTAAGGGTTAGGTTTAGGGTTAAGGTTAGGGTTAGGGTTAGGGTAAGTGTAAGGGTTAGGGTTACGGTTAGGGTTAAGGGTTAGGGTTAGGATTATCGTTAAGGTTAGGATTAGGGTAAGGATAAGGTTTAGGGTTAGGTTTAGGGTTAAGGGTTGGGGTAAGGGTTAGGGTTAGGGTAAGTGTAGGGGTTAGGGTTAGGGGATAGGGTTATAAGTTAGAGTTAGGGTTAGGGTAAGGGTTAGGGTCAGGGTTAGGGTTTGGTTAGGGTTAGGGTAAGGTAAGGGTTAGGGTTAGGGTTAGGTCTAGGCTTTAGGGTTGGGGTTAGGCTAAGGATAAGGGTTAGGGGTTAGGGTTAGGGTTTGGTTTAGGGTTAGGGTTAGGGTAAGGGTTAGGTTTAGGGTTAAGGTAAGGTTTAGGGTTAGGGTTAGGGTTAGGGTAAGGGTTAGGGTTAGGGTTAGGTTTAGGGTTAGGTTTAGGGTTAGACTAAGGTAAGGGTTAGGGTTAGAGTTAGGGTTAGGTTAGGGTTAGGGTTAGGGTAAGGGTAAGAGTTATGGTTAGGGGTTAGGGTTAGGTTTAGTGTAAGGGTAAGGGTTAGGGTCAGGGTTAGGGTTAGGTTTAGGGTTAGCGTAAGGGTAAGTGTTAGGGTTAGGTTTAGGATTAGGGTTAGGGTTTGGGTTAGGGTTAGGTTTAGGGTTACGGTAAGGGTAAGGGTTAGGGTTAGGGTTAGGGTTAGGGTTAGGGTAAGGGTTAGGGAGAGGGTTAGGTTTTGGGTTTAGGGTAAGGGTAAGCGTTAAGGTTAGGGTTAGGGTTAGGGTTAGGGTAGGTTTAGGGTTAGGGTTAGTGTAAGGGTAAGGGTTAGGATAGGGTTAGGGTAATGGTAAGGTTTAGGGTTAGGGTTAGTTTTAGTGTTAGGTTTAGGTTTAGGGTTAGGGTAAGGGTAAGGGTTATGGTTAGGGTTAGGGTTTGTGTTAGCGTTAGGTGTAGGGTTAGGGTAAGGGTAAGGGTTAGGGTTAGGGTTAGGTTAAGGGTAAGGGGTTAGGATTAGGGTAAGCGTAAGTCAGAGTTAGGGTAGGGTTAGGTTTAGGGTTAGAGTTAGGGTTAGTTTAGGGTAAGGGTAAGGTTAGGTTATAGTTAGGCTTAGGGTTAGGGTTAGGGTTAAGGTTAGGGTTAGGGTTAGGGTAAGGGTAAGGGTTAGGGTTAGGGTTAGGGGGTAGTGATAGGTTTAGGGTTAGGGAACAGTGAGGGTTAGGGTTAGCGTTAGTGTTAGGGTTAGGGAAAGGTTTAGGGTTAGGGTTAGGGTTAGGGTCAGCTTTAGGGTTAGGGTTAGGGTTAGGTTTAGGGAAACGTTTAGGTTTAGGGTTAGGGAAACAGTGAGGGTTAGGGTTAGCGTTAGTGTTAGGGTTAGGGAAAGGTTTAGGGTTAGGGTTAGGTTTAGGGTCAGCTTTAGGGTTAGGGTTAGGGTTAGGTTTAGGGAAACGTTTAGGTTTAGGGGTTAGGGTTAGGGTTAGAGTGAGGGTTAGGGTTAGGGTTAGCGTTTAGGGTTAGGTTTAGGGTTAGGGTTAGGGTTATTATAAGGGGTAGGGTAAGGATTAGATTTAGGGTTAAGGTTAGGGTTAGGGTTAGGGTAAGGGTTAGGGTTAGGGTTAGGGTTAGGGTTTAGGGTTAGGATTATGGTTAAGGTTAGGGTTAGGGTAAGGGTAAGGTTCAGGTTAGGGTTAGCGTTAGGGTAAGGGTTAGGGTTAAGGTTAGGGTAAGGATAAGTGTTGGGGTTAGTGTTAGGGTTATTAGTTCAGGTTAGGGTTAGGTTAGGGTGGGTAAGGGTTAGGGTCAGGGATAGTGGTTAGCGTTAGTGTTAGGGTAAGGGGTTAGAATAAGGGTTAGGGTTAGGGTTAGGGTAAGGGGTAAGGTTAGGGTTAGGTTTAGGTTTAGGGTTAGGGTAAGGGTAAGGGTTAGGATTAGGGTTAGGGTTAGGTTTAGGGTAAGGGTTAGGATTAGGCTATGGTTAGGGTTAGGTTTTTGGTTAGGGTTAGTGTAAGGGTAAGTAATAGGGTTAGGGTTATTGTTAGGTTTAGTGTTAGGGTTAGGGTTAGGGTTAGGTTAAGAGTAAGGGTTAGGGTTACTGTTAGGTTTAAGGTTAGGGTTAAGGTTAGGGTTAGGGTTAGGGTTAGGGTAAGGTTTAGAGTCAGGGTTAGGTTAGGGTTACATTAGATTAAGGTTTAGGGTTTGGGTAGGGTTAGGATTAATTTGAGGGTTAGAGTTAGGGTAAGGGTAAGGGTTAGTTTAGGTTTAGGCTTAGGGTTAGGGTAAGGGTTAGCATTAGGGTGAGGGTTAGGGTTAGGTAAGGGTTAGGGTTAGGGTTAGGGTTAGGGTTAGGTAGGGTTAGGGTTAGGGAAGGGGAAGGGTTAGGGTTAAGGTAAGGGTTAGGGTCAGGGTTAGGTTTAGGGTTACGGTTAGGGTTCAGGTTAGGGTTAGGGTTAGGTTTAGGGTAAGCGTAAGGGTTAGAGTTAGGCTTAGGGTTAGGTGTAGGGGTTAGAGTTAGGGTTAGGGTTAGGGTAAGGGTAAGGTTAGGGTTAGAGGTTAGGCTTAGGGTTAGGGTTAGGGTTAAAGTTAGGGTTAGGGTTAGGGTAAGGGTAAGGGGTTAGGGTTAGGGTTAGGGTTAGGGTTACTGTAAGGGTAGAGATTAGGGTTAGGGTTAGGTTTGGTTAGGGTTGGGTTTAGGGTAAGGGTAGGGGGTTAGGATTAGAGTTAAGTTTAGGGTTAGGGTTAGGGTAAGGGTAAGGTTTAGGGTTAGCGTTAGGGTTAGGGTTAGGGTAAGGGTAAGGGATAGGGTTTGAGTTAGGGTTAATGTTAGGGTTACGGTAAGGGTTAGAGTTAGGGTTAGGGTAAGGGTTAGGGTAAGGGTTAGGTTTAGGGTTAAGGTTAGGGTTAGGGTTAGGGTAAGTGTAAGGGGTTAGGGTTACGGTTAGGGTTAAGGGTTAGGGTTAGGATTATCGTTAAGGTTAGGGATTAGGGTAAGGATAAGGTTTAGGGTTAGGGTTGGGGTAAGGGTTAGGGTTAGGGTTAAGTGTAGGTGTTAGGGTTAGGGATAGGGTTATAAGTTAGAGTTAGGGTTAGGGTAAGGGTTAGGGTTAGGGTTAGGGTTTGGTTAGGGTTAGGGTAAGGTAAGGGTTAGGGTTAGGGTTAGGTCTAGGCTTAGGGTTGGGGTTAGGCTAAGGCTAAGGGTTAGGGTTAGGGTTAGGGTTTGGTTTAGGGTTAGGGTTAGGGTAGGGTTAGGTTTAGGGTTAAGGTAAGGTTTAGGGTTAGGGTTAGGGTTAGGGTAAGGGTTAGGGTTAGGGTTAGGTTTAGGGTTAGGTTTAGGGTTAGACTAAGGTAAGGGTTAGGGTTTAGAGTTAGGGTTAGGTTAGGGTTAGGGTTAGGGTAAGGGTAAGAGTTATGGTTAGGGTTAGGGTTAGGTTTAGTGTAAGGGTAAGGGTTAGGGTCAGGGTTAGGGTTAGGTTTAGGGTTAGCATAAGGGTAAGTGTTAGGGTTAGGGTTAGGATTAGGGTTAGGGTTTGGGGTTAGGGTTAGGTTTAGGGGTTACGGTAAGGGTAAGGGTTAGGGTTAGGGTTAGGGTTAGGGTAAGGGTTAGGGAGAGGGTTAGGTTTTGGGTAGGGTAAGGGTAAGCGTTAAGGTTAGGGTTAGGGTTAGGGTTAGGGTAGGTTTAGAGTTAGGGTTAGTGTAAGGGTAAGGGTTAGGGATAGGGTTAGGGTAATGGTAAGGTTTAGGGTTAGGGTTAGTTTTAGTGTTAGGTTTAGGTTTAGGGTTAGGGTAAGGGTAAGGGTTATGGTTAGGGTTAGGGTTAGGGTTTGTGTTAGCGTTAGGTGTAGGGTTAGGGTAAGGGTAAGGGGTTAGGGTTAGGGTTAGGTTAAGGGTAAGGGTTAGGATTAGGGTAAGCGTAAGTCTTAGAGTTAGGGTTAGGGTTAGGTTTAGGTTAGAGTTAGGGTTAGGTTTAGGGTAAGGGTAAGGTTACGGTTATAGTTAGGCTTAGGGTTAGGGTTAGGGTTAAGGTTAGGGTTAGGGTTAGGGTAAGGGTAAGGGTTAGGGTTAGGGTAAGGTTATTGTAAGGGTAGGGGTTAGGGTTAGGGTTAGGGTTAGAGTTTGGGTTAGGGTTAGGTTTAGGGTTAGGGTAAGTTTAAGGGTTAGGGTTAGGGTTAAGTTTACGTTTAGGGTTGGGGGTAAGGGTTAGGGTTAGGGTTAGGGTTAGGCGTTACGGTTAGGGTTAGTGTAAGAGTTAGGGTTAGAGTTAGGGTTAGGTTTAGGGTTAGGGTAAGGGTAAGGCTTATGGTTAGGGTTAGGGTTAGGGTAAGGGTAAGGGTTAGGGTTAGGGTAAGGGTTAGGTTTACTGTTACAGTTTGTGTTAGGGTTAGGGGTAAGGGTAAGGATTAAGGTTAGGGATAGGGTTAGGGTTATGGTTAAGGTTAGGGTAGGGTTAGGGTAAGGGTAACGGTTAAAGTTAGGGTTAGGTTTAGGGCTAGGGTTGGGGAGGGGTTAGGGTTAGTGTTAGGGTAAGGGTAAGTGTTAGGGTTAGGGTTAGGGTTAGGGTTAGGGGTTTGGGTAGGTTTAGGTTTAGGGTTAGGGTTAATGTTAGGGTTAGGGTTAGCTTTAGGGTAGGGTTAGGGTGAGGGTTAGGGTGAGGGTTAGGGTTAGAGTTAGGGTTAGGGTTAGGGGTTAGGGTTAGGTTTAGGGTTAGCTTTAGGGGTTAGGTTAGGGTGAGGGTTAGGGTTAGGGTTAGGTTTAGCGTTAGGGTCAGGGTTAGGGTTAGGTTTAGGGAAACGGTTAGGGTTAGGGTTAGGGTTAGGGTTAGCTTTAGGGGTTAGGGTTAGGGTTAGGGAAACGGTTAGGGTTAGGGTTAGGTTTAGGGTTAGGGTTAGGGTAACGGTAAGGGTTATGGTTAGGGCTAGGTTAGGTTTAGGGTAAGGGTTAGGATTAGGGCTAGGGGTTAGGGTTAGGTTTAGGGTTAGGGTTAGTGTAAGGGTAAGTGATAGGGTTAGGGTTAGGTTAGGGGAAGGGTTAGAGTTAGGGTTACGGTTAGGGTTAGGTTAGATTAAGGTTTAGGGTTAGGGTAAGGGTTAGGGTTAGGGTTAGGGTTAGACTTAGGGTAACGATAAGGGTAAGGGTCAGGGTTAGGATTAGGGATTAGGGGTTAGAGTTAGGGTTAGGAAAAGGGTTAGGGTTAGGTTTAGGGTTAGGGTTAGGGTTAGGGTGAGGTTTTCGTTTAGGGTTAGGGGTAAGGTTTTAGGGTTAGGGTTAGGGTTAGGTTAGGGTTAGGATTAGGTTTAGGGTTAGGTTTAGAGTTAGGGTTAGAGTAAGGATAAGGGTTAGGGTTAGGGTTAGGTTTAGGTTTAGGGTTAGGGTTAGGGTTAGGGTTAGGGGTAAGGATAAGGGTTAGGGTTAGGGTTAGGGTTAGGGGTTAGGGTTAGGATTATGGTTAAAGTTAGGGTTAGGCTAAGGGTAAGGTTTAGGGTTAGGGTTAGGGTTAGGGTAAGGGTTAGGGTTAGGGTAAGGGGTAAGGGTTAGGGTTATGGTTAGGGTAAGCGTAAGGGTTAGGGTTAGCATTAGGGTTAGGGTTAGGGCAAGTGTTAGGATTAGGCTAGGGTTAGGTTTAGGTTTAGCGTTAGGATTGAGGAAGGGTAAGTGTTAGGGTTAGGGTTAGGGTAAGTGTAAGGGTTAGGGTTAGGGTTAGGGTTATGGGTAAGCGTAAGGGTTAGGGTTAGGGTTAGGGGTAAGAGTTAGGATTAGGGCTAGAGTTAGGGTTAGGTTTAGCGTTAGGGGTTCGGGAAGGGTAAGTGTTAGGGTTAGGGTTATGGTTAGGTTTAGTGTTAGGGTTAGGGTTCGGGAAGAGTAAGGGTTTAGTGTTAGGGTTAGGGTTAAGGTTAGGGTTAAGGTTAGGTTTAGGGTTAGGGTAAGGGTAAGGCTTAGAGTTAGGGTTAGGGTTAGGGTTCCGTTAGAGTAAGGGTGAGGGTTAGGGTTAGGGTTAGGATTAGGTTAAGGGTTACAGTTAGGGTAAGGGTAAGGGTTAGGGGTTAGGAATAGGGTTAGGGGTAAGGGTTAGCGTTAGGGTGAGGGTTAGGGTTATGGTTAGTGGTTAGGGTTAGAGTTAGGGTAACTATAAGGGTAAAGGTCAGGGTTAGGGTTAGGGATTAGGATTAGAGTTAGGGTTAGGGAAAGGGTTAAGGTTAGGGTTAGGGTGAGTTTTACGTTAGGGGTTAGGGTAAGGTTTAGGGTTAGGGTTAGGGTAAGTGTTAGGGTTAGGGTTAGGTTTAGGTTTAGGGTTAAGTTTAGGGTTAGGGTTAGGGTAAGGATAAGGATTAGGGTTACGGTTAGGGTTTAGGTTTTGGGTAAGGGTTAGGGTTAGGGTTAGGGTAAGTATAAGGGGTTAGGGTTAGGGTTAGGGTTTGGGTTAGGGTTAGGGTTGGTGTAAGGGTAAGGGTTAGGTTTAGGGTTAGGGGTTAGGTTAGGTTTAGGGTTAGGTTTAGGTTTAGGGTTAGGGTAAGGGTAAGGTTTAGGGTTAGGGTTAGGGTTAAGGTTAGGGTTAGGGATAGGGTAAGGGTAAGGGTTAGGGTTAGGCTTAGGGTTAGGGTTAGTGTAAGGGTAAGGGTTTAGGGTCAGGGTCAGGGTTAGGATTAGGGTTAGGGTTTGGGTTAGGGTTAGGTTTAGGGGTTAGGGTAAGGGTAAGGGTTAGGTTTAGGGATAGGGATAGGGTAAGGGGTTAGGGTTAGTGTAAGGGGTAAGTGTTAGGGTTAGAGTTAGGGTTAGGGTTAGGGTTCAAGTTACTTTTAGGGTTAGGGTTAGGGTAAGGTCAGGGATAGGTTTAGGGTTAGAGTTAGATTTAGGGTTAGGGTTAGGGTTAGGATTAGGGTAAGGGTAAGTGTTAAGTTAGGGTGAAGGTGAGGGTTAGGGTTAGGGTTAGGGTTAAGGTTAGGGTTAGGTTTAGGGTAAGGGTAAGGGTTAGCGTTAGGTAAGGGTTAGGGTTAGGTTAAGGGTATGGTTTAGGGTTAGGGTTAGGGTTCGGTTTAGGTTTTGGGTTAGGGTTAGGGTAAGGGTCAGGGATAGGTTTAGGTTTAGTTAGGTTTAGTGTTAGGGTTAGGGTTAGGGTTAGTGTAAGGGTAAGGGTTAGGGTCAGGGTCAGGGTTAGGATTAGGGTTAGGGTTTGGGTTAGGGTTAGGTTTAGGGTTAGGGTAAGGGTAAGGGTTAGGTTTAGGGATAGGGATAGGGTAAGGGTTAGGTTAGTGTAAGGGTAAGTGTTAGGGTTAGAGTTAGGGTAGGGTTAGGGTTCAAGTTACTTTTAGGGTTAGGGTTAGGGTAAGGTCAGGGATAGGTTTAGGGTTAGAGTTAGATTTAGGGTTAGGATTAGGGTAAGGGTAAGTGTTAAGGTTAGGGTGAAGGTGAGGGTTAGGGTTAGGGTTAGGGTTAAGGTTAGGGTTAGGTTTAGGGTAAGGGTAAGGGTTAGGGTTAGGGTAAGGGTTAAGGTTAGGGTTAATGTAAGGGTAAAGCGTATAGGGTTAGAGTTAGGGTTAGGGTTAGGTTAAGGGTATGGTTTAGGGTTAGGGTTAGGGTTCGGTTTAGGTTTTGGGTTAGGGTTAGGGTAAGGGTCAGGGATAGGTTTAGGTTTAGTTAGGTTTAGGGTTAGTGTTAGGGTTAGGGTTAGGATAAGGTTAAGTGTTAAGGGTAGGGTGAGAGTTACGTTTAAGGTTAGGGTTAAGGTTAGGGTTAGGGTTAAGGTTAGAGTTAGGGTTAGGTTTAGAGTTAAGGTTAGGGTTAGGTTTTGGGTAAGGGTAAGGGTTAGGTTTAAGGTTATGATAAGGGTAAGGGTTAGGGTTAGGGTTACGTTAGGGTTAGGGTTTGGGTTAGGGTTAGGTTTAGGGTTAGGGTAAGGGTAAGGGTTAGGATTAGGGTTAAGGTTAGGGGTTAGGGTTAGTGTTAGGGTTAGGGTAAGAGTTAGGGTTAGGGTTAGGGTAAGGGTAAGGGTTAGGGTTAGGGTTAGGGTAAGGGTTAAAGTTAGGTTTAGGGTTAGTTTAAGGGTAAGGGTTAGGGTTAGGGTTAGGGTTTGCGTTAGGGTTAGGGTTAGGGTTAGGGTAAGGGTTAGAGTTAGGGTTAGGTGTAGGGTTAGGGTAAGGGTAACGGTTAGCGTTAGGGTTAGGGTTAAGGTTAGGGTTAGGGTTAGGGATAGGGTAAGCGTAAGTGTTAGAGTTAGGTTTAGGTTTAGGTTTAGGGTTAGAGTTAGGGTTAGGGTTAGGGTAAGGGTAATGATAGGGTTAGAGTTAGGATATGGGTTAGGGTTAGGGTTAAGGTTAGGGTTACGGTTAGGGTAAGGGTAAGGGTTAGGGTTAGGGTTAGAGTTAGGGTTACTGTAAGGGTAGGGGTTAGGGTTAGGGTTAGGGTTAGGTTTTGGGTTTTGATTACGTTTAGGGTTAGGGTAAGTTTACGGGTTAGGGTTAGGGTTAAGGTTAGGGTTAGGGTTAGGGTAAGGGTTAGGGTTAGGGTTAGGCGTTAGGGTTAGGGTTAGGGTAGGGTTAGGGTTAGGGTTAGGGTTAGGGTTAGCGTAGGGTTAGGGTTAGGCGTTTGGGTTAGGGTTATGGTAGGGTTACGGTTAGGGTTAGAGTAGGGTTAGGGCTAGGGTTAGGGTTAGGGTTAGGACAAGGGTAAGGGTTAGGGTTAGGGGTAGGGTTAGGTTTAGGTAAGGGTTACGGTTTGGTTTAGGGTTAGGTTTAGGGTTAGGGTAAGTGTTAGGGTTAGGGTTAGGGTTAAGGTTAGGGTTAGGGTTAGGGTAAGAGTAAGGATTAGGGTTAGGGTAGGGTTAGGCTTAGTGTTAGGGTAAGGGTAAGGGTTAGGTTTAGGGTAAGGGTTAGGGTTAGGGTAAGGGTTAGGGTTAGGGTTAGGTTAGGGTTAAGTTTATGGTTAGGTTAAGGGTAAGGGTTAGGTTTACGGTTAGGGTTACCGTTAGGGTAATGTTTAGGGTTATGTTTAGGGGTAGGGTTAGGGTAAGGGTTAGGTTTATATTTAGGGTTAGGGTTAGTTTAAGGGTAAGGGTTAGGGTTAGGGTTAGGGATAGGGCAAGGGTTTGGGTTACGGTTAGGTTTAGGGTTACGGTAAGGGTAAGGGTTAGGGTTAGCGTTAGAGTTAGTGTTAAGTTTAGGTTTAGGGTTAGGGTAAGGGCAAGGGTTAGGTTTAGAGTTAGGGTTAGGGTTTAGGTTTAGTTTTAGGTTTAGGGTTTGGGTTAGGTTAAGGGTTAGGGTTAGGGTTAGGGGTAGGGTAAGGGTAAGGGTAAGGGTTAGGGTTAGGGTTAGGGTTCTGGTTAGAGTTAGGTTTGGGGTTAGGGTAAGGGTAAGAGTTAGGGTTAGGGTTAAGTTTACGGTTATGGTTAGGGTTAGGGTAAGGGTAAGGGTTAGGGATATTATTTAGTGTTAATGTTAGGGTTAGGGTTAGGGTTAGGTAAGAATTAGGGTTAGGCTTAGGGTTAGGGGTTAGGGTTAAGCTTAGGGTTAGGGTAAGTGTTAGATTTATTTTTAGGGTTAGTGTTAGGGTAAGGCTAAGGGTTAGGGTTAGGGTTATGGTTAGGGTTAAGGTTACGGTTAGGGTTAGGGTTAGCGTAAGTGTCAGGTTTAGGGTTAGGGTTAGGGTTATGGTAATGGTCAGGGTTAGTGTTAGGGTTAGGGGTTAGGGTAAGGGTTAGGGTTAGGGTTTGACTAAGGGTTTGGGTTAGGGTTAGGGTTAGGGTAAGGTTTAGTGTTAGGGTTAGGGATAGGGTTAGGTTTAGAGTTAGGGTAAGGGTTAAGGTTAGGTTTAGGGTTAGTTTAAGGGTAAGGGTTAGGGTTAGGGTTAGGGTTAGTGTTAGGTGTTAGGGTTAGGGTTAGGGTTAGAGTAAGGGTTAGGGTTAGGTTTAGGGTTAGGTTTAGGGTGAGGGTGAGGGTTAGGTTTAGGGTTACGGTAGTGTTAGGTTTAGGATAAGTGTTAGGGTTAGGTTTAGGGTTAGGGCTAGGGTTAGGTTTAGGGTAAGGGTAAGGGTTAGGGTTAGGGTTAGGGTTAGGGTAAGGGTTAGGGTTACGGTTAGGGTTAGGGTTAGGATTGGGGTTAGGGTTAGGTTTAGGGTTAGGGTTAGGGTCAGGGTTAGGTTTAGGGTTAGGTGTAGGTAAGGGTAAGGTTTAGGGTTTGTGTTAGGGTTAGGGGTTAGGGTTAGGGTTAGGGTTAGGGATAGAGTTAGGTTAAGGGTTAAGTTCAGAGTTAGGGTTAGGGTAACGGTAAGGGTTAGGGTTAGGGTTAGGTTTAGGGTTAGGACTTAGGGTTAGGATTAGTATTAGGGTTAGGGTTAGGGTAAGGGTAAGGGTTAGGGTTAGGGTTAGGGTTAGGGTAAGGGTTAGGTTTAGGTTAAGGTTAGGGTTAGGGTTAGGGTTAGGGTAAGGGTAAGTTTAGGGTTAAGATTAGGGTTAGGGGTTATGGTTAGTTTTAGGGTTAGTGTTAGGGTAAGTTTAAGGGTTAGGGTTAGTGTTAAGGTTAGGGTTAGGGTTAGGGTTAGGGTTACGTTAGAGTAAGGGTTATGGATAGGGTTAGGGTTAGGATTAGGTTGAGGGTTAGAGTTAGGGTAAGGGTCAGGGTTAGGGTTAGGGTTAGGGTTAAGGTTAGGGTTAGGGTTAAGGTTAGCGTAAGGGTCAGTGTTAGGGTTAGGGTTATGGGTTAGGGTTAGGGTTAGGTTTAGGGTAAGGGTTAGGGTTAGGGTTAGGACTAGTGTAATGGTCAGGGTTAGGGTTAGGGTTAGGGGTTAGGGTAAGGGTTAGGGTTAGGGTTTGGCTAAGGGTTAGGGTTAGGGTTAGGATTAGGTTACGGTTTAGTGTTAGTGTTAGGGCTAGGGTTAGGGTTAGGGTAAGGCTAAAGGTTAAGGTTAGGGTTAGTGTAAGGGTAAGATTTAGGGTTACGGTTAGGGTTAGTGTAAGGGTAAGGGTTAAGGTTAGGGTTAGTGTTTGGCTAAGGGTTAGGGTTAGAGTTAGGATTAGGTTACGGTTTAGTGTTAGTGTTAGGGCTAGGGTTAGGGTTAGGGTAAGGCTAAAGGTTAAGGTTAGGGTTAGTGTAAGGGTAAGATTTAGGGTTACGGTTAGGGTTAGTGTAAGGGTAAGGGTTAAGGTTAGGGTTAGGGTTAGGGTTAGGGTTAGGGTTAGGCTTAGGGTTAGGGTTAGGGTTAGGGTAAGGGTAGGGTTAGGGTTAGGGTTAGGGTTAGGGTTAATGTTAGGGTTAGGTTTAGGGTAAGGGTAGGGGATAGGGTTAGGGTTAGGTTTAGGGTTAGGGTAGGGGTAAGGGTTAGGGTTAGCGTTAGGGTTACTGTTAGGGTAAGGGTAAGAGTTAGGGTTTGCGTTAGGGTTAAGGTTAGGGTTACAGTTAGGTTTAGGGTTAGGGTTAGGGTTAGGAGTATCCTAAGGGGTAGGGTAAGGATTACGTTTAGGGTTAAGGTTAGGGTTAGGGTTAGGGTAAAGGTTAGGGTTAGGCTTAGGGTTAGGGTTTAGGGTTAGGATTACGGTTAAGGTTAAGGTTATGGTTAGGGTAAGGGTAAGGTTTAGGGTTAGGGTTAGGGTTAGGGTAAGGGTTAGGGTTAGGGTTAGGGTAAGGATAAGTGTTGAGGTTAGATTTAGGGTTATTAGGGTTAGGGTTAGGGTTAGGGTAAGGGTTAGGGTCAGGGATAGTGTTAGCGTTAGTGTTAGGGTAAGGGTTAGAGTAAGGGTTAGGGTTAGGGTTAGGGTAAGGGTAAGGGTTAGGGTTAGGTTTAGGTTTAGGGTTAGGGTAACGGTAAGGGTTATGGTTAGGGCTAGGTTAGGTTTAGGGTAAGGGTTAGGATTAGGGCTAGGGTTAGGGTTAGGTTTAGGGTTAGGGTTAGTGTAAGGGTAAGTGATAGGGTTAGGGTTAGGGTTAGGGGAAGGGTTAGAGTTAGGGTTACGGTTAGGGTTAGGTTAGATTAAGGTTTAGGGTTAGGGTAAGGGTTAGGGTTAGGGTTAGGGTTAGACTTAGGGTAACGATAAGGGTAAGGGTCAGGGTTAGGATTAGGGATTAGGGTTAGAGTTAGGGTTAGGAAAAGGGTTAGGGTTAGGTTTAGGGTTAGGGTTAGGGTTAGGGTGAGGTTTTCGTTTAGGGTTAGGGTAAGGTTTAGGGTTAGGGTTAGGGTTAGGGTTAGGGTTAGGATTAGGTTTAGGGTTAGGTTTAGAGTTAGGGTTAGAGTAAGGATAAGGGTTAGGGTTAGGGTTAGGTTTAGGTTTAGGGTTAGGGTTAGGGTTAGGGTTATGGTAAGGATAAGTGTTAGGGTTAGGGTTAGGGTTTGGGTTAGGGTTAGGTTTAGGGTAAGGGTTAGGGTTAGGGTTAGGGTAAGGTTTAGGGTTAGGGTTAAGGTTAGGGTTAGTGTTAGGGTAAGGATAAGGGTTAGGGTTAGGGTTAGGGTTAGGGGTTAGGGTTAGGATTATGGTTAAAGTTAGGGTTAGGCTAAGGGTAAGGTTTAGGGTTAGGGTTAGGGTAAGGGTTAGGGTTAGGGTAAGGCTAAGGGTTAGGGTTATGGTTAGGGTAAGCGTAAGGGTTAGGGTTAGCATTAGGGTTAGGGTTAGGGCAAGTGTTAGGATTAGGGCTAGGGTTAGGTTTAGGTTTAGCGTTAGGATTGGGGAAGGGTAAGTGTTAGGGTTAGGGTTAGGGTAAGTGTAAGGGTTAGGGTTAGGGTTAGGGTTATGGGTAAGCGTAAGGGTTAGGGTTAGGGTTAGGGTAAGGGTTAGGATTAGGGCTAGAGTTAGGGTTAGGTTTAGCGTTAGGGTTGGGGAAGGGTAAGTGTTAGGGTTAGGGTTATGGTTAGGTTTAGTGTTAGGGTTAGGGTTACGGTAAGAGTAAGGGTTAGTGTTAGGGTTAGGGTTAAGGTTAGGGTTAAGGTTAGGTTTAGGGTTAGGGTAAGGGTAAGGCTTAGAGTTAGGGTTAGGGTTAGGGTTCCGTTAGAGTAAGGGTGAGGGTTAGGGTTAGGGTTAGGATTAGGTTAAGGGTTAAAGTTAGGGTAAGGGTAAGGGTTAGGGTTAGGAATAGGGTTAGGGTAAGGGTTAGAGTTAGGGTGAGGGTTAGGGTTAGGGTTAGGGTTAGGGTTAGAGTTAGGGTAACTATAAGGGTAAAGGTCAGGGTTAGGGTTAGGGATTAGGATTAGAGTTAGGGTTAGGGTAAGGGTTAGGGTTAGGCTTAGGGTTAGGGTTAGGGTTAGAGTTAGGGTTCGATTTCGGGTTAGTGTTAGGGTAAGGGTAAGGGTAAGGGTTAGGGTGAGGGTTAGGGTTAGGGTTAGGATAAGGGTATGGTTACGGTTAGGGTTAGGGTTAGGGTAAGGTTTAGCGTTAGGCTGAGCGTTGGGGTTAGGGTAAGGGTTAGGGTTAGGGTTACGGTTAGGGTTTGGGTTAGGGTTAGGTTTAGGGTTAAGGTAAGGGTAAGGATTAGGGTTAGGGTTAGGTAAGGATTAGGGTTAGGCTTAGGGTTAGGGGTTAGGGTTAAGCTTAGGGTTAGGGTAAGGGTTAGGTTTATTTTTAGGTTTAGTGTTAGGGTTAGGGATAGGGTTAGGTTTAGAGTTAGGGTAAGGGTTAAGGTTAGGTTTAGGGTTAGTTTAAGGGTAAGGGTTAGGGTTAGGGTTAGGGTTAGGGTTAGTGTTAGGTGTTAGGGTTAGGGTTAGGGTTAGAGTAAGGGTTAGGGTTAGGTTTAGGGTTAGGTTTAGGGTGAGGGTGAGGGTTAGGTTTAGGGTTACGGTAGTGTTAGGGTTAGGATAAGTGTTAGGGTTAGGTTTAGGGTTAGGGCTAGGGTTAGGTTTAGGGTAAGAGTAAGGGTTAGGGTTAGGGTTAGGGTAAGGGTTAGGGTTACGGTTAGGGTTAGGGTTAGGATTGGGGTTAGGGTTAGGTTTAGGGTTAGGGTTAGGGTCAGGGTTAGGTTTAGGGTTAGGTGTAGGTAAGGGTAAGGTTTATGGTTTGTGTTAGGGTTAGGGGTTAGGGTTAGGGTTAGGGTTAGGGTTAGGGTTAGGGTTAGGGATAGAGTTAGGGTAAAGGTTAAGTTCAGGGTTAGGGTTAGGGTAACGGTAAGGGTTAGGGTTAGGGTTAGGTTTAGGGTTAGGACTTAGGGTTAGGATTAGTATTAGGGTTAGGGTTAGGGTAAGGGTAAGGGTTAGGGTTAGGGTTAGGGTTAGGGTAAGGGTTAGGTTTAGGTTAAGGTTAGGGTTAGGGTTAGGGTTAGGGTAAGGGTAAGTTTAGGGTTAAGATTAGGGTTAGGGGTTATGATTAGTGTTAGGGTTAGTGTTAGGGTAAGTTTAAGGGTTAGGGTTAGTGTTAAGGTTAGGGTTAGGGTTAGGGTAAAGGTAAGGGTTAGAGTTAGGGTTAGGGTTACGTTAGAGTAAGGGTTATGGATAGGGTTAGGGTTAGGATTAGGTTGAGGGTTAGAGTTAGGGTAAGGGTAAGGGTTAGGGTTAGGGTTAGGGTTAAGGTTAGGGTTAGGGTTAAGGTTAGCGTAAGGGTCAGGGTTAGGGTTAGGGTTAGGGGTTAGGGTTAGGGTTAGGTTTAGGGTAAGGGTTAGGGTTAGGGTTAGGACTAGTGTAATGGTCAGGGTTAGGGTTAGGGTTAGGGGTTAGGGTAAGGGTTAGGGTTAGGGTTTGGGTAAGGGTTAGGGTTAGGGTTAGGATTAGGGTACGGTTTAGTGTTAGTGTTAGGGCTAGGGTTAGGGTTAGGGTAAGGGTAAAGGTTAAGGTTAGGGTTAGTGTAAGGGTAAGATTTAGGGTTACGGTTAGGGTTAGTGTAAGGGTAAGGGTTAGGGTTAGGGTTAGGGTTAGGGTAAGGGTTAGGGTTAGGGTTAGGGAAACGTTTAGGTTTAGGGTTAGGGTTAGGGTTAGTGTTAGAAAAAGTTAGGGTTAGGCTTAGGATTAGGGTTAGGGTTAGGTTTAGGTTTAGGGTTAGGGTTAGGGTTTGGGTTTTGGTTAGCTTTAGGGTTAGGGTTAGGGTGAGGGTGAGGGTTAGGGTTAGGCTTAGTGTTAGCTTTAGGGTTAGGGTGAGGGTGAGGGTTAGGGTTAGGGTTAGGGTTAGGGTTAGGGATAGGTTTAGGATTAGGTTTAGGGTTAGGGTTAGGGTTAGAGAAACGGTTAGGGTTAGGATTAGGGTTAGGTATAGGTTTACCTTTAGAGTTAGGGTTAGGGTTAGGGTTAGGGAAACGGTTAGGGTTAGTGTTAGGGTTAGTGATAGGTTTAGGGTTAGGGAAACAGTGAGGGTTAGGGTTAGCGTTAGTGTTAGGGTTAGGGAAACGTTTAGGGTTCGGGTTAGGGTTAGGGTCAGCTTTAGGGTTACGGTTAGGGTTAGGTTTAGGGAAACGTTTAGGTTTAGTGTTAGGGTTAGGGTAAGGGTGAGGGTTAGGGTTAGGGTTAGGGTTAGGGTTAGGGTTATTGTAAGGGGTAGGGTAAGGATTAGATTTAGGGTTAAGGTTAGGGTTAGGGTTAGGGTAAGGGTTAGGGTTAGGGTTAGGGTTAGGGTTTAGGGTTAGGATTATGGTTAAGGTTAGGGTTAGGGTAAGGGTAAGGGTAAGGTTCAGGGTTAGGGTTAGGGTTAGGGTTAGGGTTAGCGTTAGGGTAAGGATAAGTGTTGGGGTTAGTGTTAGGGTTATTAGTTCAGGTTAGGGTTAGGGTTAGGGTAAGGGTTAGGGTCAGGGATAGTGTTAGCGTTAGTGTTAGGGTAAGGGTTAGAGTAAGGGTTAGGGTTAGGGTTAGGGTAAGGGTAAGGGTTAGGGTTAGGTTTAGGTTTAGGGTTAGGGTAAGGGTAAGGGTTAGGATTAGGGTTAGGGTTAGGTTTAGGGTAAGGGTTAGGATTAGGGCTATGGTTAGGGTTAGGTTTAGGGTTAGGGTTAGTGTAAGGGTAAGTGATAGGGTTAGGGTTAGGATTAGGTTTAGTGTTAGGGTTAGGGTTAGGGTTAGGTTAAGAGTAAGAGGGTTACTGTTAGGTTTAAGGTTAGGGTTAAGGTTAGGGTTAGGGTTAGGGTTAGGGTAAGGTTTAGAGTCAGTGTTAGGGTTAGGGTTACTTTAGATTATGTTTAGGGTTTGTGTTAGGGTTAGGATTAAGTTGAGGGTTAGAGTTAGGGTAAGGGTAAGTGTTAGTTTAGATTTAGGCTTAGGGTTAGGGTAAGGGTTAGCATTAGGGTGAGGGTTAGGGTTAGGTAAGGGTTAGGGTTAGGGTTAGGGTTAGGTTTACGGTTAGGGTTAGGGGAAGGGGAAGGGTTAGGGTTAAGGTAAGGGTTAGGGTCAGGGTTAGGTTTAGGGTTACGGTTAGGGTTCAGGTTAGGGTTAGGGTTAGGTTTAGGGTAAGCGTAAGGGTTAGAGTTAGGCTTAGGGTTAGGTGTAGGGTTAGAGTTAGGGTTAGGGTTAGGGTAAGGGTAAGGTTAGGGTTAGAGTTAGGCTTAGGGTTAGGGTTAGGGTTAAAGTTAGGGTTAGGGTTAGGGTAAGGGTAAGGGTTAGGGTTAGGGTTAGGGTTAGGGTTAGGGTTACTGTAAGGGTAGAGATTAGGGTTAGGGTTAGGGTTTGGTTAGGGTTGGGTTTAGGGTAAGGGTAGGGGTTAGGATTAGAGTTAAGTTTAGGGTTAGGGTTAGGGTAAGGGTAAGGTTTAGGGTTAGCGTTAGGGTTAGGGTTAGGGTAAGGGTAAGGGATAGGGTTTGAGTTAGGGTTAATGTTAGGGTTACGGTAAGGGTTAGAGTTAGGGTTAGGGTAAGGGTTAGGGTAAGGGTTAGGTTTAGGGTTAAGGTTAGGGTTAGGGTTAGGGTAAGTGTAAGGGTTAGGGTTACGGTTAGGGTTAAGGGTTAGGGTTAGGATTATCGTTAAGGTTAGGATTAGGGTAAGGATAAGGTTTAGGGTTAGGTTTAGGGTTAGGGTTGGGGTAA
>NW_028327493.1:22500-39832 GCF_031878675.1 Megascapheus bottae
TAAGGGTTAGGGATGGGTTAGGGTAAGGGTAAGGTTTAGGTTTAGGGTTAGGGTTAGGGTTAGGGTTAGGTTTAGGATTAGGGTTAGGGTTAGGGTTAGGGTTAGGGTTAGGTTTAGGGTTAGGGTTAGGTTTAGGGTTAGAGGTAGGGTTAGGTTTAGGGCAAGGGTAAGGTTAGGGTTAGAGTTAAGCTTAGGGTTAGGGTTAGGGTTAAGGTTAGGGTTAGGTTTAGGGTAAGGGTAAGGGTTAGGCTTAGGGTTAGTGTTAGGGTTACTGTAAGGGTAGGGTTTAGGGTTAGGGTTAGGGTTAGGGTTTGGGTTAGGGTTAGGTTTAGGGTTAGGGTAAGTTTAAGGGTTAGGATTAGGGTTAAGGTTAGGGTTAGGGTTAGGATAAGGGTTAGGGTTAAGGTTAGGGTTAGGCGTTAGAGTTAGGGTTAGGGTAAGAGTTAGGGTTAGAGTTAGGGTTAGGTTTAGGGTTTTGGTAAGGGTAAGGCTTACGGTTAGGGATAGGGTTAGGTAAGGATAAGGGTTAGAGTTAGGATAAGGGTTAGGTTTGCGGTTAGGGTTTGGGTTAGGGTTAGGGTAAGGGTAAGGATTAAGGTTAGGGTTAGGGTTAGGTTTAGGGTTAGGGTTAGGGTAAGGGTTAGGGTTAGTGTTAGGGTAAGGGTAAGTGTTAGGTTTAGGGTTAGGGTTAGGGTTAGGGTTTGCGTTAGGGTTAGGTTTAGGGTTAGGTTTAGTATAAGGGTAAATGTTAGGGTTAGGGTTAGGTTTATGGTAAGGGTGAGGGTTAGGGTTAGGGTTAGGGTAACGGTAAGGGTTAGGGTTAGGGTTAGGGTTAGGTTTAGAGAAAGGGTTAGGGATTGGTTTAGGGTTAGGTTTAGGGTTAGGGTAATGGTAAGTGTTAGGGTTAGGGTTAGGGTTAAGGTTAGGGTTAGGGTTAGGGTAACGGTAAGGGTTAGGGTTAGGGTTAGGGTTATTAGATAAGGTTATGGTTAGGGTTATGGTAAGGTTACGTGTTAGGGTAGGGTTAGGCTTAGTGTTAGGGTAAGGGCAAGGGTTAGGGTTAGGGTAATGGTTAGGGTTAGGGTAAGGGTTAGGGTTAGGGTTAGGGTTAGGGTTAGTGTTAAGTTTATGGTTAGGGTAAGGGTAAGTGTTAGGGTTAGGGTTAGGTTAATGGTTAGGGTTAGGGTTAGGGTAAGGGTTAGGGTTAGGTTTACGGTAAGGGTTAGGGATACGGGAAGGGTTTGGGTTAGGGTTAGGTTGAGGGTTACGGTAAGGGTAAGGGTTAGGGTTAGGGTTAGGGTTAGGTTAAGGTTTGGTTTAAGGTTAGGGTAAGGGCAAGGGTTAGGGTCAGGGATAGTGTTAGCGTTAGTATTAGGGGAAGGTTTAGGGTAAGGGTTAGGGTTAGGGTAAGGGTTAGGGTTAGGCTTAGGGTTAAAGTTAGGGTGAAGGTTAGGGTTAGGGTTAGGGTAAGGTTAAGGGTTAGGGTTAGGGTTAGGCTTAGGTTTAGGTTTAGGCTTAGGGAAAGGGTAAGGGTTAGGGTTAGGGGTAGGGTTAGGGTTAAGGTTAGGGTTGGGGTTAGGGTAAGGGTAAGGGTTAGGGTTAGGCTTAGGGTTAAGGTTAGGGTGAAGGTTAGGGTTAGGGTTAGGGTTAAGGTTAGGTTTAGGGTAAGGGTAAGGGTTAGTGTTAGGGTTAGGATTAGGGTTAGGTTAGGGTAAGGGTTAGGTTTAGGGTTAGGGTTAGGGTTAGGTTTTGGGTTAGGTTTAGGTTAGGGTAAGCGTAAGTTTTAGGGTTAGGGTTAGGGTTGAGGTTAGGGTTATTGTAAGGGTAAGGGTTAGGGTTAAGGTTAGGGTTAGGGGTTAGGTTTAGGTTTAGGTTAAGGGTTAGTGTTAGGGTTAGGGTTAAGGTTAAGGTTAGGTTTAGGGTTAGGGTAAGGGTAAGGGTTAGAGTTAGGGTTAGGGTTAGGGTTAAGGTTAGGGTTAGGTTAAGGGTAAGAGTTAGGGTTAGGGTCAAGAGTTAGGGTTAAGGTAAAGGTTTGGGTTAGGTTTAGGGTAAGGGTTAGGGTTAGGGTAATGTTTAGGGTTAGGGTTAGATTTAGAATTAGGTTAAGGGAAAGGGTTAGGTTTAGGGTTAGGGTAAAGTTTAGGGTTAGGGTCAGGGTAAGGGTTAGGGTTAGGGTTAGGGTTATTAGTTAGGGTTAGTGTTAGGTTTAGGGATAGGGTAAGGATTAGGATTAGGGTTACAGTTACGGGAAGAGTAAGAGTTAAGTTTAGGGTTAGGGTTAGGTTTAGGGTAAGCGTAAGGGTTAGTGTTAGTGTTAGGGTTAGGGTTAGGGTAAGGGTAAGTAATAGGGTTAGGGTTAGGGTTAGGGTTAAGGTTAGGGTTAGGGTTAGGATAAGGGTAAGGTTTCGGGTTAGGGTTAGGGTTATTAGTTAGGGTTAGTGTTAGGTTTAGGGTAAGGGTTAGGGTTAGGGTAAGGGTAAGGGTTAGGGTTAGGGGTAGGGGTAGGGTTAGGTTTTGTGTTAGGGTTAGGGTTAGGATAAGGGTAAGGGTTAGGGTTAGAGTTAGGATTAGGATTAAGGTTAGGGTAAGAGTAAGGGTTAGGGTTAGGGTTAGGGTTAAGGTTAGGGTTAAGATTAGGGTTAGGGTAAGGGTTAGGTTAGGGTTAGGGTAAGGGTAAGGTTTAGGGTTAGAGTTCGGCTTACGATTATTTTTAGGGTTAGGTAAGAGTAAGGGTTAAGGTTAGGGTTAGGGGTAGGGTTTGGGTTAGGGTTAGGGTTATGGTAAGGTTTAGGGTTAGGGTTAGATTTAGAATTAGGTTAAGGGAAAGGGTTAGGTTTAGGGTTAGGGTAAAGTTTAGGGTTTGGGTTAGGGTTAGGTTTAGGGTTAGGGTAAGGGTAAGGGTTAGGATTAGGGTTAGGGTTAGGGTTAAGGTTAGGATTAGGTTTAGGGTAAGGGTAAGTGTTAGGGTTAGGGTTAGGGTTATTAGTTATGGTTAGTGTTAGGTTTAGGGATAGGGTAAGGATTAGGATTAGGGTTACAGTTACGGGAAGAGTAAGGGTTAAGGTTAGGGTTAGGGTTAGGTTTAGGGTAAGCGTAAGGGTTAGTGTTAGTGTTAGAGTTAGGGTTAGGGTAAGGGTAAGTAATAGGGTTAGGTTTAGGGTTAGAGTTAAGGTTAGGGTTAGGGTTAGGTTAAGGGTAAGGTTTCGGGTTAGGGTTAGGGTTATTAGTTAGGGTTAGTGTTAGGTTTAGGGTAAGGGTTAGGGTTAGGGTAAGGGTAAGGGTTATGGTTAGGGTTAGGGGTAGGGTTAGGTTTTGTGTTAGGGTTAGGGTTAGGATAAGGGTTAGGGTTAGAGTTAGAATTAGGATTAGGATTAAGGTTAGGGTAAGAGTAAGGGTTAGGGTTAGGGTTAGGGTTAAGGTTAGGGTTAAGATTAGGGTTAGTGTAAGGGTTAGGTTAGGGTTAGGGTAAGGGTAAGGGTTAGGGTTAGGGTTAGGCTTACGATTATTTTTAGGGTTAGGTAAGAGTAAGGGTTAAGGTTAGGGTTAGGGGTAGGGTTTGGGTTAGGGTTAGGGTTAGGGTTAGGGTTAGGGTAAGGGTAAGGGTTAGAGTTAGGGTTAGGGTTAAGGTTAGGGTTAGGTTAAGGGTAAGAGTTAGGGTTAGGGTTAAGGGTTAGGGTTAAGGTAAAGGTAGGGTTAGGTTTAGGGTTAGGGTTAGGGTTATGGTAAGGTTTAGGGTTAGGGTTAGATTTAGAATTAGGTTAAGGGAAAGGGTTAGGTTTAGGGTTAGGGTTAGGGTTTGAGTTAGGGTTAGGTTTAGGGTTAGGGTAAGGGTAAGGGTTATTATTAGGGTTAGGGTTAGGGTTAAGGTTAGGATTAGGTTTAGGGTAAGGGTAAGTGTTAGGGTTAGGGTTAGGGTTAGGGTTATTAGTTATGGTTAGTGTTAGGTTTAGGGATAGGGTAAGGATCAGGATTAGGGTTACAGTTACGGGAAGAGTAAGGGTTAAGGTTAGGGTTAGGGTTAGGTTTAGGGTAAGCGTAAGGGTTAGTGTTAGTGTTAGTGTTAGGGTTAGGGTAAGGGTAAGTAATAGGGTTAGGGTTAGGTTAGGGTTAAGGTTAGGGTTAGGGTTAGGTTAAGGGTAAGGTTTCGGGTTAGGGTTAGGGTTATTAGTTAGGGTTAGTGTTAGGTTTAGGGTAAGGGTTAAGGTTAGGGTAAGGGTAAGGGTTAGGGTTAGGGTTAGGGGTAGGGTTAGGGTTAGGGTTAGGGTTAGGGTTAGGGTTAGGGTTAGGGTTAGAGTAAGGGTTAGGGTTAGGATTAGGGTAAGGTAAGGGTTAGGGTTAGTTTTAGGTTAGGGTTAGGGTAAGGGTAAGGGTTAGGGTTAGGGTTAGGGTTAGGGTAAGGGTAAGGGTTAGGGTTAGAGTTAGGATTAGGATTAAGGTTAGGGTAAGAGTAAGGGTTAGGGTTAGGGTTAGGGTTAAGGTTAAGGTTAAGATTAGGGTTAGGGTAAGGGTAAGGTTAGGGTTAGGGTAAGGGTAAGGGTTAGGGTTAGGGTTAGGGTAAGGGTTAGGGTCAAGGATAGTGTTAGCGTTAGTGTTAGGGTAAGGGTTAGAGTAAGGGTTAGGGTTAGGATTAGGGTAAGGTAAGGGTTAGGGTTAGTTTTAGGTTAGGGTTAGGGTAAGGGTAAGGGTTAGGGTTAGGGTTAGGGTTAGGGTAAGGGTTAGGAATAGGGCTAGGGTTAGGGTTAGGTTTAGGGTTAGGGTTAGTGTAAGTATAAGTTTTAGGGTTAGGGTTAGGGTTAGGTTTAGTGTTAGGCTTAGTGTGACGGTTAGGGTAAGAGTAAGGGTTAGGGTTAGGGTTAGGGTTAATTTTAGGGTGAAGGTTAGCTTTATGGTTAGGGTAAGGGTAAGGGTTACAGTTAGGTTTAGGGTTAGGGTTACGTTAGAGTAAGGGTTAGGGTTAGGGTTAGGGTTAGGATTAGGTTGAGGGTTAGAGTTAGGGTAAGGATAAGGGTTAGGGTGAGGTTTAGGGTTAGGGTTAGGGTAAGGGTTAGCGTTAGGGTGAGGGTTAGGGTTAGGTTAATGGTTAGGGTTAGGGTTAGGGTTAGAGTAAGGGTAACGATAAGGTAAGGGTCAGGGTTAGGGTTAGGGAATAGGGATAGAGTTAGGGTTAGGGAAAGGGTTAGGTTTAGGGTTAGGGTTAGGGTTAGAGTGAGGTTTACGTTTAGGGTTAGGGTAAGGTTTGGGGTTAGGGTTAGGGTAAGGGTAGGGTTAGGGTAAAGGTTAGGTTTAGGGTTAGATTTAGGGTTAGGGTTAGGGTAAGGATAAGGGTTAGGGTTAGGGTTAGGTTTAGGGTTAGGGTTAGGGTTAGGGTTAGGGTTAGCTTAAGGGTAAGGGTTAGGGTTAGGGTTAGGGTTTGGGTTAGATTTAGGGTTAGGGTTAGGGTAAGGGTGAGGGATAGGTTTAGTGTTAGAGTTAGATTTAGGGTTATGGTTATGGTTAGGGTTAGGGTAAGTGTAAGTGTTAAGGTTACGGTGAGGGTGAGGTTTAGGGTTAGGGTTAGGGTTAGGGTTAGGGTAAGGGTAAGTGATAAGGGCAGGGTGAGTGTTAGGGTTAGTGTTAGGTTTAGAGTTAAGGATAGGGTTAGGTTTTGGGTAAGGGTAAGGGTTAGGTTTAAGGTTATGGTAAGGGTAAGGGTTAGAGTTAGTGTTCCGTTAGGGTTAGGGCTTGGATTAGGTTTAGGTTTATGGTTAGGGTAAGGGTAAGGGTTAGGGTTAGGGTTAGGGTTAAGGTTAGGGTTAGGGTTAGGGTAAGAGTAAGGGTTAGGATTAGAGTTAAGGTTAGGAGTCAGGGTTAGGGTTAGGGTTAGGGTAAGAGTTAGGGTTAGGGTTAGGGTAAGGGTAAGGGTAAGGGTTAGGTTTAGGGTTAGGGGTAGGTCATGGTTAGGGTTAGGGTTGGGGTTAGGGTTAGGTTTAGGGTTAGGGTTAGGGTAAGCGTAAGGGTTAGAGTTAGGGTTAGGGTTAGGTTTAGAGTTAGAGTTAGGATTAGGGTTAGGGTAAGGGTAAGGTTAGGGTTAGAGTTAGGCTTAGGGTTAGGGTTAGGGTTAAGGTTAGGGTTAGGGTTAGGGTACGGGTAAGGGTTAGGGTTAGGGTTAAGGTTAGGGTTACTGTAAGGGTAGGGGTTAGGGTTAGTGTTAGGGTTAGGGTTTGGGTTAGGGTTAGGTTTAGGATTAGGGCAAGTTTAAGGGTTAGGGTTAGGGTTAAGGTTAGGGTTAAGGTTAGGGTAAGGGTTAGGTTTAGGGTTAGGCATTAGGGTTAGGGTTAGGGTAAGAGTTAGGGTTAAAGTTAGGGTTAGGTTTAGGGTTAGGGTAGGGGTAAGGCTTAGGGTTAGGGTTAGGATTAGGGTAAGGGTAAGGGTTAGGGTTAGGGTAAGGGTTAGTTTTACGGTTAGGGTTGGGTTAGGGTTAGGGTAAGGGTAAGGATTAAGGTTAGGGTTAGTATTAGGGTTAGGGTTAAGGTTAGGGTAGGGTTAGGGTAAGGGTAACGGTTAAGGTTAGGGTTAGGGTTAGGGTTAGGGTTAGGGTAAGGGTTAGTGTTAGTGTTAGGATAAGGGTAAGTGTTAGGGTTAGGGTTAGGGTTAGGGTTAGGGTTTGGGTTAGGGTTAGGTTTAGGGTTAGGTTTAGGATAAGGGTAAGTGTTAGGGTTAGGGTTAGGGTTATTAGTTAAGGTTAGGGTTAGGGTTATGGTAAGGGTTAGGGTTAGGGTTAGGGTTAGGGTAAGGGTAAGGATTAGGGTTAGGGTTAGGTTTCGGGTAAGGGTTAGTGTTTTGTTTAGGGTTAGGTTTAGGGTTAGGGTAAGGGTTAGGGTTGGGGTTAGGGTTAGGGTTAAGGTTAGGGTTAGGGTTAGGGTAAGAGTAAGGGTTAGGTTAGGGTAGTGTTAGGCTTAGTGTTAGTTTAAGGGTAAGGGTTAGGGTTAGGGTTAGGGTAAGGGTTAGGGTTAGGATTAGGGTTAGTGTTAACTTTATGGTTAGGGTAAGGTTAAGGGTTAGGGATAGGATTAGATTTATGGTTAGGGTTAGGGTTAGGGTAAGGGTTAGGGTTAGGTTTAGGGTTAGGGTTAGGGTAAGGGTTAGGTTTATTGTTAGGGTTAGGGTTAGGATAAGGGTAAGGGTTAGGGTTAGGATTAGGGATAGGGGAAGGGTTTGGGTTACTGTTAGGTTTAGGGTTACGGTAAGGCTAAGGGTTAGGGTTAGGTTTAGGGTTAGGGTTAATTTTAGGTTTAGGGTTAGGGTAAGGGCAAGGGTTAGGTTTAGGGTTAGGGTTAGGGGTTAGGTTTAGTTTTAGGGTTAGGGTTAGGTTAAGGGTTAGGGTTAGGGTAGGGGTTAGTTTTACGGTTAGGGTTTGGGTTAGGGTTAGGGTAAGGGTAAGGATTAAGGTTAGGGTTAGTGTTAGGGTTAGGGTTAAGGTTAGGGTAGGGTTAGGGTAAGGGTAACGGTTAAGATTAGGGTTAGGGTTAGGGTTAGGGTAAGGGTTAGTGTTAGTGTTAGGATAAGGGTAAGTGTTAGGGTTGGGGTTAGGGTTAGGGTTAGGGTTAGGGTTAGGGTTTGGGTTAGGGTTAGGTTTAGGGTTAGGTTTAGGATAAGGGTAAGTGTTAGGGTTAGGGTTAGGTTTAGGGTTGGGTTAGGGTTAGGGTTAGGGTTAGGGTTAGGGTAAGGGTTAGGGTTAGGGTTAGGGTAAGGGTAAGGATTAGGGTTAGGGTTAGGTTTAGGGTAAGGGTTAGGGTTTGGTTTAGGGTTAGGTTTAGGGTTAGGGTTAGGGTTAGGGTAAGGGTTAGCGTTAGGGTTAGGGTTAAGGTTAGGGTTAGGGTTAGGTTTAGGGTAAGAGTAAGGGTTAGGGTTAGGGTAGTGTTAGGCTTAGTGTCAGTTTAAGGGTAAGGGTTAGGGTTAGGGTAAGGGTTAGGGTTAGGGTAAGGGTTAGGGTTAGGATTAGGGTTAGTGTTAAGTTTATGGTTAGGGTAAGGGTAAGGGTTAGGGATAGGGTTAGATTTATGGTTAGGGTTAGGGTAAGGGTTAGGGTTAGGTTTAGGGTTAGGGTTAGGGTAAGGGTTAGGTTTAGTGTTAGGGTTAGGGTTAGGATAAGGGTAAGGGTTAGGGTTAGGATTAGGGACAGGGGAAGGGTTTGGGGTACTGTTAGGTTTAGGGTTACGGTAAGGCTAAGGGTTAGGGTTAGGTTTAGGGTTAGGGTTAATTTTAGGTTTAGTGTTAGGGTAAGGGGAAGAGTTAGGTTTAGGGTTAGGGTAGGTGTAAGGCTTAGGGTTAGGGTTAGGATTAGGGTTAGGGTTAGGGTTAGGGCTAGGGTAAGGGTAAGGATTAGGGTTAGGGTAAGGGTTAGGGTTAGGGTAAGAGTAAGGGTTAGGGTTAGGGTAGTGTTAGGCTTAGTGTTAGTTTAAGGGTAAGGGTTAGGGTTAGGGTAAGGGTTAGGGTTAGTGTAAGGGTTAGGGTTAGGATTAGGGTTAGTGTTAAGTTTATGGTTAGGGTAAGGGTAAGGGTTAGGGATAGGGTTAGATTCATGGTTAGGGTTAGGGTTAGGGTAAGGGTTAGGGTTAGGTTTAGGGTTAGGGTTAGGGTAAAGGTTAGGTTTAGTGTTAGGGTTAGGGTTAGAATAAGGGTAAGGGTTAGGGTTAGGATTAGGGACAGGGGAAGGGTTTGGGGTACTGTTACGTTTAGGGTTACGGTAAGGCTAAGGGTTAGGGTCAGGTTTAGGGTTAGGGTTAATTTTAGGTTTAGGGTTAGGGTAAGGGCAAGGGTTAGGTTTAGGGTTAGGGTTAGGGGTTAGGTTTAGGTTTAGGGTTAGGGTTAGGGTTAGGTTAAGGGTTAGGGTTAGGGTTAGGGTAAGGGTAAGGATTAGGGTTAGGGTTAGGGTTAGGGTCCTGATTAGGGTTAGGTTTGGTGTTAGGGTAAGGGTAAGGGTTAGGGTTAGGGTTAAGGTTACGGTTAGGGTTAGGGTAAGGGTAAGGGTTAGGGTCATTAGTTAGGGTAAGGGTTAGGGTTAGGGTAAGGGTTAGGGTTAGGCTTAGGGTTAGGGTTAGTTTTAGAGTTAGGGTTCGGTTTGTGGTTAGTGTTAGGGTAAGTGTAAGGGTAAAGGTTAGGGTTAGGGTTAGGGTTAGGGTAACGGTTAGGGTTATTGTTAGGGTTAGGGTAAGGGTTAGGGTAAGGGTTAGCGTTAGGGTTAGTGATAGGGTAGGGTTTGGGTTACGGTAAGGGTTAGGGTTAGGGTTAGGGTTAGGTTTACGATTAGGGTTAGGGTTAGGTTTAGGGTAAGGTTAGGGTTAGGGTTAGGTTTAAGGTTAGGGTTTGGGTTAGGGTTAGGGTTAAGGTTATGGTTATGGTTAGGGTTAGGGTTAGGGTAAGGGTAAGGCTTAGGGTTACGGTTAGGGTAAGTGTAAGGGTTAGGGTTAGGGTTAGGGTTAGGTTTAAGTTTATGTTTAGGGCAAGGGTAAGTGTTAGGGTAAGGGTTAGGGTTAGGGTTAGGTTTGTGTTTGGAGTTAGGGTAAGGGTAAGGGTTAGGTTTAGGGTTATTGTTAGGGTTAGGGTTACGGTTAGGGTTAGGGTTAGGGTAAAGGTAAGGGTTAGGGTTAGGGTTATGGCTACGGTTAGGGTTAGGGTAAGGGTAAGGTTTAGGGTTACGGTTTGGATTAGGGTTAGCTTTAGGTTTAGGGTTAGGGTTAGGCTTAGGGTAAGGATAACGGTTAGGGTTAGGGTTACGGTTAGGGTTAGGGTTAGGGTTGGGGTAAGGGTAAGGGTTAGCATTAGGGTTAGGGTTAGGGTCAGGGTTTGGGTTAGGGTTAGGTTTACGGTTAGGGTAAGTGTAAGGGTTAGGGTTAGGGTTAGGATTAGTGTTAGGGTGAAGGTTAGGGTTCGGGTTAGGTTAAGGGTAAGAGTTAGGGTTAGGGTGAAGGGTTAGGGTTAGGGATAGGGTTAGGTTAAGGGTTAGGGTTAGGGTTAGTGTAAGCGTAAGGGTTAGGGTTAGGGTTAGGGTTAGGTTTAGGTTTAGGGTTAGGGTAAGGGTAAGGGTTAGGATTAGGGTTAGGGTTAGGTTTACGATTAGGGTTAGGGTTAGGTTTAGTTTAAGGTTAGGGTTAGGGTTAGGTTTAAGGTTAGGGTTTGGGTTAGGGTTAGGGTTAAGGTTATGGTTATGGTTAGGGTTAGGGTTAGGGTAAGGGTAAGGCTTAGGGTTACGGTTAGGGTAAGTGTAAGGGTTAGGGTTAGGGTTAGGGTTAGGTTTAGGGTTAGGGTAAGGGTAAGGGTTAGGATTAGGGTTAGGGTTAGGTTTACGATTAGGGTTAGGGTTAGGTTTAGGGTAAGGTTAGGGTTAGGGCTAGGTTTAAGGTTAGGGTTTGGGTTAGGGTTAGGGTTAAGGTTATGGTTACGGTTAGGGTTAGGGTAAGGGTTAGGGTAAGGGTAAGGGTTAGGGTTAGGGTTAGGGTAAGTGTAAGGGTTAGGGTTAGGGTTAGGGTTAGGTTTAGGGTTAGGTTTAGGTTTAGAGTTAGGGTAAGGGTAAGGCTTAGGGTTAGGGTGAGGTTTAGGATAAATGTAAGGGTTAGGATTAGGGTTAGGGTTAGTGGTTAGGGTTAGGGTTATGGTTAGGGTAACGGTTAGGGTTATTGTTAGGGTTAGGGTAAGGGTTAGGGTAAGGGTTAGCGTTAGGGTTAGGGTTAAGGTTAGGGTTAGGGTTAGGGTAAGCGTAAGGTTTAGAGTTAGGGTTAGGGTTAGGTTTAGGGTTAGAGTTAGGGTTAGGGTTAGGGTAAGGGTAAGGTTAGGGTTAGAGTTAAGCTTAGGGTTAGGGTTAGGGTTAAGGTTAGGGTTAGGGTTAGGGTAACGGTAAGGGTTAGGGTTAGGGTTAGGGTTAGGGTTAGGGTTACTGTAAGGGTAGGGGTTAGGGTTAGGATTTGGGTTAGGGTTACGTTTAGGGTTAGGGTAAGTTTAAGGGTTAGGGTTAGGGTTAGGGTTAAGGTTAGGGTTAGGGTTAGTGTAAGGGTTAGGATTAGGGTTAGGGTTAGGGTTAGGGTTAGGGTAAGGATTAGGGTTAGGGTTAGGTTTAGGGTAAGGGTTAGGGTTTGGTTTAGTCTTAGGGTTAGGGTTAGGGTTAGGGTTAAGGTTAGGGTTAGGGTTAGGGTTAGGGTAAGAGTAAGGGTTAGGGTTAGGGTAGTGTTAGGCTTAGTGTTAGTTTAAGGGTAAGGGTTAGGGTTAGGGTAAGGGTTAGGGTTAGGGTAAGGGTTAGGGTTAGGGTAAGAGTAAGGGTTAGGGTTAGGGTAGTGTTAGGCTTAGTGTTAGTTTAAGGGTAAGGGTTAGGGTTAGGGTAAGGGTTAGGGTTAGGGTTAGGTTTAGGGTTAGTGTTAAGTTTATGGTTAGGGTAAGGGTAAGGGTTAGGGATAGGGTTAGATTCATGGTTAGGGTTAGGGTTAGGGTAAGGGTTAGGGTTAGGTTTAGGGTTAGGGTTAGGGTAAAGGTTAGATTTAGTGTTAGGGTTAGGGTTAGGATAAGGGTAAGGGTTAGGGTTAGGATTAGGGACAGGGGAAGGGTTTGGGGTACTGTTAGGTTTAGGGTTACGGTAAGGCTAAGGGTTAGGGTTAGGTTTAGGGTTAGGGTTAATTTTAGGTTTAGGGTTAGGGTAAGGGCAAGGGTTAGGTTTAGGGTTAGGGTTAGGGGTTAGGTTTAGGTTTAGGGTTAGGGTTAGTGTTAGGTTAAGGGTTAGGGTTAGGGTTAGGGTAAGGGTAAGGGTTAGGGTTAGGGTTAGGGTTAGGGTTAGGGTCCTGATTAGGGTTAGGTTTGGTGTTAGGGTAAGTGTAAGGGTTAGGGTTAGGGTTAAGGTTACGGTTAGGGTTAGGGTAAGGGTAAGGGTTAGGGTCATTATTTAGGGTAAGGGTTAGGGTTAGGGTAAGGGTTAGGGTTAGGCTTAGGGTTAGGGTTAGTTTTAGAGTTAGGGTTCGGTTTGTGGTTAGTGTTAGGGTAAGTGTAAGGGTAAAGGTTAGGGTTAGGGTTAGGGTTAGGGTAACGGTTAGGGTTATTGTTAGGGTTAGGGTAAGGGTTAGGGTAAGGGTTAGCGTTAGGGTTAGTGATAGGGTAGGGTTTGGGTTACGGTAAGGGTTAGGGTTAGGGTTAGGGTTAGGTTTACGATTAGGGTTAGGGTTAGGTTTAGGGTAAGGTTAGGGTTAGGGTTAGGTTTAAGGTTAGGGTTTGGGTTAGGGTTAGGGTTAAGGTTATGGTTATGGTTAGGGTTAGGGTTAGGTAAGGGTAAGGCTTAGGGTTACGGTTAGGGTAAGTGTAAGGGTTAGGGTTAGGGTTAGGGTTAGGTTTAAGTTTATGTTTAGGGCAAGGGTAAGTGTTAGGGTAAGGGTTAGGGTTAGGGTTAGGTTTGTGTTTGGAGTTAGGGTAAGGGTAAGGGTTAGGTTTAGGGTTAGTGTTAGGGTTAGGGTTACGGTTAGGGTTAGGGTTAGGGTAAAGGTAAGGGTTAGGGTTAGGGTTATGGCTACGGTTAGGGTTAGGGTAAGGGTAAGGGTAAGGTTTAGGGTTACGGTTTGGATTAGGGTTAGCTTTAGGTTTAGGGTTAGGGTTAGGCTTAGGGTAAGGATAACGGTTAGGGTTAGGGTTACTGTTAGGGTTAGGGTTAGGGTTGGGGTAAGGGTAAGGGTTAGCATTAGGGTTAGGGTTAGGGTCAGGGTTTGGGTTAGGGTTAGGTTTAGGGTTAGGGTAAGTGTAAGGGTTAGGGTTAGGGTTAGGATTAGTGTTAGGGTGAAGGTTAGGGTTCGGGTTAGGTTAAGGGTAAGAGTTAGGGTTAGGGTGAAGGGTTAGGGTTAGGGATAGGGTTAGGTTAAGGGTTAGGGTTAGGGTTAGTGTAAGCGTAAGGGTTAGGGTTAGGGTTAGGGTTAGGTTTAGGTTTAGGGTTAGGGTAAGGGTAAGGGTTAGGATTAGGGTTAGGGTTAGGTTTACGATTAGGGTTAGGGTTAGGTTTAGGGTAAGGTTAGGGTTAGGGCTAGGTTTAAGGTTAGGGTTTGGGTTAGGGTTAGGGTTAAGGTTATGGTTACGGTTAGGGTTAGGGTAAGGGTTAGGGTAAGGGTAAGGGTTAGGGTTACGGTTAGGGTAAGTGTAAGGGTTAGGGTTAGGGTTAGGGTTAGGTTTAGGGTTAGGTTTAGGTTTAGAGTTAGGGTAAGGGTAAGGCTTAGGGTTAGGGTGAGGTTTAGGATAAATGTAAGGGTTAGGATTAGGGTTAGGGTTAGTGGTTAGGGTTAGGGTTATGGTTAGGGTAACGGTTAGGGTTATTGTTAGGGTTAGGGTAAGGGTTAGGGTAAGGGTTAGCGTTAGGGTTAGTGTTAGGTTAGGGTTTTGGTTAGGGTAAGGGTTAGGGTTAGGGTTAGGGTTAGGGTTAGGATTAGGTTTAAGTTAATGGTTAGGGCAAGGGTAAGTGTTAGGGTAAGGGTTAGGGTTAGGTTTATGTTTGGAGTTAGGGTAAGGGTAAGGGTTAGGGTTAGGGTTAGTGTTAGGGTTAGGGTTACGGTTAGGGTTAGGGTTAGGGTAAAGTTAAGGGTTATGGTTAGGGTTATGGCTACGGTTAGGGTTAGAGTAAGGGTAAGGGTAAGGTTTAGGGTTACGGTTTGGGTTACGGGTAGGTTTAGGGTTAGGGTAAGGGTAAGGGTTAGGGTTAGGGTTAAGGTTAGGGTTAGGGTTAGGTTTAGGGTAAGAGTTAGGGTTAGGGTTAGGGTAAGGGTAAGGGTAAGGGTTAGGGTTAGGGTTAGGGGTAGGTTTTCGTTTAGGGTAAGTGTTAAGGTTAGGGTTAGGATTAGGTTTAGGTTTAGGGTTAGGGTAATTGTTAGGGTTAGGGTTAGGGTAAGGGTAAGGGTTAGGGTTAGGGTAAGGGTTAGGGTCAGGTTAGGTTTAGGGTTAGGGTAAGGGTAAGCGTTAGGGTTAGGTTAAGGGTAAGGGTGAGGATTAGCGTTAGGGTTAGAGTTTGGGTTAGGGTTAGGTGTAGGGTTAGGGTAAGGGTAAGGGTTAGCGTTAGGGTTAGGGTTAAGGTTAGGGTTAGGATTAGGGTAAGCGTAAGGTTTAGAGTTAGGGTTAGGGTTAGGTTTAGGGTTAGAGTTAGGGTTTGGGTTAGGGTAAGGGTAAGGTTAGGGTTAGAGTTAGGCTTAGGGTTAGGGTTAGGCTTAAGGTTAGGGTTAGGGTTAGGGTAACGGTAAGGGTTAGGGTTACGGTTAGGGTTAGGGTTACTGTAAGGGTAGGGGTTAGGGTTAGGATTTGGGTTAGGGTTACGTTTAGGGTTAGGGTAAGTTTAAGGGTTAGGGTTAGGGTTAGGGTTAAGGTTAGGGTTAGGGTTAGTGTAAGGGTTAGGATTAGGGTTAGGGTTAGGCGTTAGAGTTAGGGTTAGGGTAGGGTTAGGTTTAGGGTTAGGGTTAGGGTAGGGTTAGGGTTAGGCGTTAGGTTTAGGGTTAGGGTAGGGTTAGGGTTAGGGTTAAGGTTAGGGTTAGGGTTAGGATAGGGTTAGGGTTAGGGTTAGGGTTAGGGTAAGGGTAAGGGTTAGGGTTAGGGTTAGGGTTAGGTTTAGGTAAAGGTTAGGGTTTGGTTTAAGGTTAGGTTTAGGGTTATGGTAAGGGTAGGGTTAGGGTTAAGTTTAGTGTTAAGGTTAGCGTAAGGGTTAGGGTAAGAGTAAGGGTTAGGGTTAGGGTAGGGTTAGGCTTAGTGTTAGGGTAAGGGTAAGGGTTAGGGTTAGGGTAAGGGTTAGGGTTATTGTAAGGGTTAGGGTTAGGGTAAGGGTTACTGTTAAGTTTATGGTTAGGGTAAGGGTAAGGGTAAGGGTTAGGGTTAGGGTTAGGTTTACGGTTAGGGTTAGGGTTAGGATAAAGGTAAGGGTTAGGGTTAGGGTTAGGGATAGGGGAAGGGTTGGGTTACGGTTAGGTTTAGGATTACGGTAAGGGTAAGGATTACTGTTACGGTTAGGGTTAGGGTTAATTTAGGTTTAGCGTTAGGGTAAGAGCAAGGGTTAGGGTTAGAGTTAGGGTTAGGGGTTAGGTTTAGGTTTAGGGTTAGGGTTAGGTTAAGGGTTAGGTTTAGTGTTAGGGTTAGGGTAAGGGTAAGGGTTAGGGTTAGGGTTAGGGTTCTGGTTAGGTTTAGGTTTGGGGGTTAGGGTAAGGGTAAGGGTAAGGGTTAGGTTAAGGTTAAGTTTAGGGTTAGGGTAAGGGTAATGGTGAGGGTTAGCGTTAGGTTTAGGGTTATTTGTTAGTGTTAGGTTTAGGGTTAGGGTTAGGGTTAGGGTAAGGGTTAGGGTTAGGCTTAGGGTTAGTGTTTGTGTTAGGGGTAAGGTTAGGGTTACGTTTAGTGTTAGGGTTAGGGTTATGGTTAGGGTAAGGTTTAGGGTAAGGTTTAGGTTTAGTGTTAAGGTTAGGGTTAGGGTTAGGGTAAGGATTAGGGTTAGGGTTAGGGTTAGGGTTAGGGTAGGGTTAGGGTTAGTGTTAGGGTTAAGGTAAGGGTAAGGGTTAGGGTTAAGGTTAGGGTTACGGTTAGGGTTAGGGTAAGGGTTAGGGTTAGGGTTAGGTTAAGGGTAAGGGTTAAGGTTAGGGTAAGTGTTATTAGTTAGGGTTAGGGCTAGAGTTAGGGTAATTGTTAGGGTCAGGGATAGTGTTAGCGTTAGTGTTAGGGTAAGGGTTAGGGTTACGGTTAGGGTAAGGGTAAGGGTTAGGGTTAGGGTTATGATTAGGATTAGTGTAAGGGTAAGGGTTAGGGTTAGGGTTCGGGTTAGGGTTAGGGTAAGGGATAGGATTAGGGCTAGGGTTAGGGTTAGGTTTAGGGTTAGGGTTAGTGTAAGGGTAAGTGTTAGGGTTAGGGTTAGGGTTAGATTTACTGTTAGGGTTAGGGTTACGGTCAGTGTTAAGGTTAGGGTTAAGGTTAGGGTTAGGATTAGGGTGAGTGTTAGAGTTAGGGTAAGGGTAAGGGTTAGGGTTAGGGTTAGGTTTAGGGTAAGGGTTAGCGTTAGGGAGAGGGTTAGGGTTAGGGTAAGGGTTAGGGTTAGAGTTAGGGTTAGCGTTAGGGTAACGATAAGGGTCAGGGTCAGGGTGAGGATTAGGGATTAGGGATAGAGTTAGGGTTAGGGAAAGGGTTAGGGTTAGGGTTAGGGTTAGGGTTAGGGTGAGGTTTACGTTTAGGGTTAGGGTAAGGTTTAGGGTTAGGGTTAGGGTAAGGGTTAGGGTTAGGGTTAAGGTTAGGTTTAGGGTTAGGTTTAGGGTTAGGTTTAAGGTAAGGATAAGGTTTAGGCTTAGGGTTAGGGTTAGGTTTAGGCTTAGGGTTATGGTTAGGGTAAGGGTTAGGGCTAGGGTAAAGATAAGGGTTAGGGTTAGGGTTAGGGTTTGGGTTAGAGTTAGGGTTAGGGTAAGGTTAGGGTAAGGTTTAGGTTTAGGGTGACGGTAAGGGTTAGAGTTAGGGTTAGGGTTAGGTTTAGGGTTAGGTTTAGTGTTAGGGTTAGGATAAGGGTTAGTGTTAGGTTTAGGGTTAGGTTTAGGTTTAGGGTTAGGGTTAGGGTTAGGTTAAGGGTTAGGTTTAGGGTGAGGGATAGGGTTAGGGTTAGGGTTAGTGTAAGGGTAAGGGTTAGGGTTAGGGTTAGGGTTAGGTTAGGTTTAGGGTTAGGTTTAGGGTTAGGGTTAGTTTTACGGTTAAGGTTAGGGTTAGGGTTAGGGTAAGGGTAAGGGTTAGGGTTAGGGTTAGGGTTAGGTTTAGGGTTGGTGTAACCGCAAAGGTTAGGGTCTTGGTTAGGGTTAGGTTTAGGGTTAGCGTAAGGGTAAGGGTTAGGATTAGGGTTAGGGTTTGGGTTAGGGTTAGGGTTAGGGTTAGGGTTAGGGTTAGGATTAGGGTAAGGGTAAGTGTTAAGGTTAGGGTGTTGTGAGGGTAAGGGTTAGGGTTAAGGTTAAGGTTAGGGTTAGGTTTAGGGTAAGGGTAAGTGTTAGGGTTAGGGTAAGTGTTAGGGTTAGGGTTAGTGTAAGGGTAAGGGTTAGGGTTAGAGTTAGGGTTAGGGTTAGCTTAAGGGTAAGGGTTAGGGTTAGGGTTCGGGTTAGGTTTGGGTTAAGGTTAGGGTAAAGGTCAGGGATAGGTTTAGGGTTAGAGTTAGGTTTAGGGTTAGGGTTAGGGTTAGGATTAGGGTAAGGGTAAGTGTTAAGGTTAGGGTGTTGTGAGGGTAAGGGTTAGGGTTAAGGTTAAGGTTAGGGTTAGGTTTAGGGTAAGGGTAAGTGCTGGGTTAGGGTAAGTGTTAGGGTTAGGGTTAGTGTAAGGGTAAGGGTTAGGGTTAGAGTTAGGTTTAGGG
>NW_028327494.1:0-35501 GCF_031878675.1 Megascapheus bottae
TGACACTGTGGCTCAAGGTGTTTAAGGTTGCAGCCTTGAGCTGAAGAGCCCAAGGACACTGCCCAAATGCACAACTAAAGTCTTACAACCAAAAGAGAGAGAGAGAGAGAGAGAGAGAGAGACAAAGAGACAGAGAGAGACAGAGACAGAGACAGAGAGAGACAGAGACATAGAGACAGAGAGACAGAGAGAGAGAGCGACAGACAGGCAGACAGACAGAGACAGAGACATCAAACAGTCAGGCACTGCTGGCTGAAGCGTGTAATTCTAGCTACTATGGAGGCTGAGATTGGAGGATCTTGGTTCAAAGCCCAAAGCCAGCCTGGACACATATGTTTGTGAGACTTACATCCCAAATTAACTACCAGAAACCAAAAATGGAGCTGTAGAGGAAGAGCGCTAGCCTTGAGCTGAAGAGCTCAGGGACAGTGTCCAGGCCCAAAGTCCAAGCACCATGACGAATCAATAATAAAAAAAGAAGATAGCTAATAGTAATAATGAATAATTTTGTGCTGGGAGTTTGGCCTAGTGGTGGAGTGCTTGCCTAGCATGCACGAAGACCTGGGTTCAATTCCTCAATACCACATACATAGAAAAATGCTGGAAGTGGTGCTGAGGCTGAAGTGGTAGAGCCCTAACCTTGAGAAAATATAAGGACAGTGCTCAGTCCCTGAGTTCAAGCCCAGGACTGGCCAAATCAAAAGTAGTACAGCACTGGCATTGAACTGAAGATCTGAGGAACAGCCCAGGCACAGAGTTCAAGCACCGCAAACAACAACAACAAAATCTATGAAATGGCAGTGGTGGTTTTAAGCTAAGCAAAAATAGAGTAGAAACTAGTAAAATACATATTTGTGTGTAAGCAAAATAGCCAGACTTATGCATTAGAACAGGATAGCAACTTGAAAAAAAATTTTGTTTTCCATCTCACTAGGTCCTGTCTCTTAATTTATTCAAGTAAGTAAAATGCTGGGTTTTATAATCATTGCTCTGAATATTAGAAAATCAGAATATCTCTCATTAACCAACAAAGACCAGGAACTGGGGCTTCGTTCAAATCGCAGAGTATCAGGCAAGAGAAGAAAAAATTGAAGTAAGAACTTGAAGTTCTTGATCCAGAACCTGCATAGTAACAAAGCAGCAGCCTGGTGATGGTACCTCACACCTATAATCTTAGCTACTCAGGAGGCTAAGATCTGAGAATCAAAGTTTAAAGCCAGCCAAAGTACCCAGTTAACTGCCCGAAAAACCAGAAGTGGCACTGTGGCTCACAGATTAAAGCACTAGCCTTGAGCTGAAGAGCTCAGGGACAGTGCCCAGGCCCAGAGTTCAAGCCCCACAATTGATAAACATCAAACATGCAAACAAAACTCACAAAGAAGCCTGCAGACGACAGTGGTTCTGCTGAGTCTCTTCTCTATGGGGATCAGGAAACATTTCACTTTTTCTGTCTCTTCCCATCTCAACATTCATACTAAAATAAGACTGTGTTGAAAGTTTCAATTTATAAAAATGTTTTTCATGAAGCACCCTGAAATATTCATCGCTTATATCTCAATTGAAGATAGTTGATTTGGGGCTGCCTTGGTAGAGTGGTAGCCTTGAGCAGAAAAGGTCAGGGATAGAGCTGAAGCACTCAGTTGAAGACCCAGTGCCAACACACGGAAGAAATTATGCACTTTATACATATTTTCTAATTTCTTAATGAATTTTTCAGTCTGTATAAATATAGGGTACATTCCTGGTTACTTAAGTAAGATTGCTCTTTTTTTTCTTTTTGCCAGTCCTAGGGCTTGGACTCAGGGCCTAGACATTTTCGTTGGACTCCCTTGCCCAAGGTGAGTGCTCTGCCTCTTGAGACACAGCGCCACTTCTAGCTTTTTTCTGAGTATGCGGTACCGGTGAATAGAACCTAGGTCTTCATGCATTCTAGGTGAGCACTCTACCATTAGGCTACATTCCCAGGCAGTGAGATTTCTCTTACAGTCATTGTATGTTCACAGAGTTTGATCTCACACACTGTAGGGCCCTGGTGGGCTTTGAACTGTGATCCTAAGCCCTGAGCCTCCTAAGTAGCTGAAATTAAGTTGTGAGCCAGCATGATGGCTTCCATTCTTTTTCTACAAAAATATATGTAGTTATCTAAAATATATGTATAGCTGAAAAAAATGAATCTCTCCCAAACAAATCTTCAAAGAAACAACCATACTATTAAAAGGTGGGCTAAAGACTTAAAAGAGCAAAAATTAAAATGGGCTTTAGACACATGAAGAAATGCTCCATATCTCTAGCAATAAGGGAAATGAAAATCAAAACAACTTTGAGATTCCACCTGACTCCAGTCAGAATGGCCATTATCAAAGAATCTAATAAGAGATACTGGTGGGTAAGTGACCAGGGGGGATAACACCTACACTGTTGGCGTGAGTGTAAACTCGTTCAACCACTAGGGAAAGCAGTGTGGTGGTTCCTCAAAAGATTGAACATAGAGCTCCCCTATGATCCAGCAAATCCACTACTTGGCATCTACCCAATTGCCCAGAAAAGAGGGCATACTAAAGCCACTAGCACAATGATGCTCATTGCAGCACTATTTACCATAGCAAAGATATGAAACCAACCCAGATGCCACTCAGTAGATGACTGAATCAAGAAGATGTGGTACTTATACACAATGGAATGCTATGCTGCCATCAGAAGGAATGACATCGCCCCATTTGTAAGGAAATGGAAAGACTTGGAAAAATTCATATTAAGTGAAGCAAGCCAGAACCAAAGAAACATAAGCTCAATGGTTTCCCTCATTTGTAATAATTAGTTCACATCTATGTCTTGTGTCATCGTTGCTCTTAATCTTGTATGATTTTTGTCCTTAATCTACTATGTTATTTCTCATCTCTTATTTTGCCCTTTGGTTAATGTCAGATTGTTACTGTATCTGATTTTTTCCCTGGCATATTGTATATATGTTTATTTGTTTATGTCAAATAGAAAAGGGAAGGGGGGAAACAAGATGATTGGGAAGGGGAGGGGAGAGGGAACTGGGGACAAAAACATGTGGAGTGGAATAAATGTGTGAGAAGTAATGCAGTCCACTACCTGTAAATGTAATCGTAACCCCTCTATACATTACCCTGAAAATAAAAATATCTGTAGAAAATGAGGCTGGATGATGGAAACAACCAGATGCCCTACTACAAAAAACGTGATACACGCACACACACACACACACACACACACACACACACACACACACACAATGGAATGATACATAGCCATCCGACAAGATAAAATAATGGCATTCTCAGGGAAGTGGATGAAAAGGAAAAAAATCATATTAAGTGAAGTAAGCCAAACTCAAAGGAACATAGGCCCAAGAGTCTCCCTCATTTGTCAAATTCAGTAGAATCCTTGGGCTCTGCTACCAGACATTTACAATAGAACAAAATCTAGAGACATCGTGACAAATAGTATGACACTAAATGTAAGGACCTCCAAGATAAAGAAACAAAACTCATATAATGAGTGATTGTTGTCCTTAATGACTGCATTAAACTGCAGAGCTTTTGTATGGCAACGGATATAGCTAATAAATTAATCAGGAGGTCTACAGAATGGGAGAAAATCTTCACCAACCAAACAACGGACAAAGGCCTCAATCTAAAATATATCAACAATTCAAAAATTTGAATCACTCCAAAACTAACCTCCAAAGTAACAACCATCCCATTAAAAAATGGGCCAAAGACTTAAAGAGAGTCTTCACTGAAGAAGAAACAAAGATGGCCTATAGACACATGAAGAAATGCTCCACATCTCTGGTCATAAAAGAAATGCAAATCAAAACAACTCTAAGATTCCACCTCACTCCAGTTAGAATGGCCAGGATCAGGAAAACGAATGACAACAGATGCTGGAGGGGATGTGGCCAGGAGGGATCACTACTACATTGTTGGTGGGAGTGCAAACTCGTTCAACCACTATGGATAGTAGTGTGGCAGTGCCTCAAAAGGCTAAACATAGAACTCCCCTATGACCCAGCAATTCCACTACTTGGCATTTGACCAACAATCCAGAAACAAGGGCATGCTAAACCCACTAGCACAACAATGTTCATTGCAGCACTATTCACCATAGCAAAGATATGGAACCAACCCAGATGTCCCTCAGTTGATGAGTGGATCAACAGGTTGTGGTATTTGTATACAATGGAATTCTATGCTGCTGTCAGAAAGAATGACATCGCCCCATTTGTTAGGATATGGAAAGACTTAGAACAAATCATATTAAGTGAAGTAAGCCAGACTCAAAGGAACTTAGGCTCAGTGGTTTCCCTCATTCGTCATAATCAGTAGAAACCTTGGGCTCTACTAGCAGAGATTTGCAATAGAGCAAAAGGCCATATATAAGGCCATATAATGTGAAGCTATTGGAAAGGACCTCCAGGATATTGAAACAAAAGCCACATAATGAATGATTGTTGTCCTTAATGTACTATGTTGTCTCTCATCTCCTTTGCTGTCCCTTGGTTATCCCATATTGGTATAGTATCTCACTTTGTTATTGATATATTGAATTTATTTGTATTTGGATATTTGAAATTTGATAGGGAAGGGCAGTAACCAATCCGGTTGGAGGGTGTGGGGTTGGAGGGAAATAGGTACCAACACATGTGAAAGGGTATCAATGTATGTGAATTAATGCACCTTCTATCTGGCAAATATCATGTAACCCTTTTACTAATTACAATAAAAAAATTTTAAAAAAAGAAAGTTGTAGTTTGTCGGGAGGATGATGGGGTCAAATACATTTCTTCTGAGAAATATACCTCATCTGTTTGCCCTGGATTTTCCTGGCCTTCTTCTTAGAGAAAGGCCTGTTATACTGGATTTGTGGCTTGGCAAAGCTCTAGCATGTACATCTTCCAGTAAGACATCCACAACTTCCATGCCTGAGACTCGAGTTTCCTGACCTTTGGCAACAGCACAGCAACACCTTTCTTCCTCCTGAGCCACAGGCCAAATGGCTCAGGCAAACCAATCAGAATAACCCCAGATTTCTCAGCAGAGACCATGCAAGCACGAAGTGACAGGAAGCATATATGTCATGACCTTAAATCAAACCAAGAATACTGTAGCCAGCTAAGCTCTCATTCATAACTGAGGGAACAATAAAAACATTCCATTCCAGGGAAAAGCTGCAACAATATGTCGAAACAAAACCAACACTACAGAGAATCCTCAACGATGCTCTATACATAGAAAACCAAAATAAATGCAATATAGAGAAAGAAATGGCACCTAAACAGCATACCACCTAAGGACCAGAAGAACTGTCAAGACCCAGGCCCTACTAAAAGCTTTTAAAAATGGTAGGAACTAATAAATATCTCTCAATCCTAACTCTCAATATCAATGGACTTAACTCTCCAATTCAACGGCATAGGCTGTCTAGTTGGATCAAAAAGCAAGAGCCATCGTTCTGCTGTCTTCAAGAGGCACATCTTACCCAAAAACAATCATCTTTTGAAAGGGAGAGGTTGGAATAAACTCTATCAAGCTAACTGCCCCCATAAACAGGCTGAAGTTGCCATCCTCATATCAGATACAATAGATTTCAAACTAAAATTAGTAAGAAAAGACAAAGAAGGTTACTACATACTACTAAAGGGATCTTTCCTCCAGGAAGACAGAACGATCCTAAATATTTACACACCCAATCCCGGAGCTCCAAACTTCATCAAGCAAACTTTACTTACATTGAAACCATACATATATCGAAATACAGTGATTGTTGGTGAGTTTAACACACCAACTCACCTATGGACAGATCAACAAGGCAAAACTCAACGGAGAAACCTTAGAACTGAACAACTATATAGACCAACTAGATCTAACAGACATCTGCAGAATATTTCACCCAGTAACAACACAATATACGTTTTTCTCAGCAGCACATGGAACATTTTCCAAAATAGAACACATCTTAGGCCATAAAACAAACCTGGACAGATTCAGAAACCCTGAAATTATTCCATGCACACTCTCAGACCATAAAGGCACCATATTGGAACTGAATACACATCTCCACCAACGAAAACCCTATAACTCATGGAGACTGAACAACACATTGTTGAATCAAAAACAATGGGTAATCGAAGACATCAGAACAGATATCCAACTGTTTATGAAATTTAACAATAAGGAGCACACAAATATCAACTCCTTAGGGACACGACAAAGGCAGTACTCAGAGGAAAATTTATAGCACTGAGTGCCTACAACAGCAAGTTGGAAAAATGGCACACCAACTAGTTAAGGTCTCACCTTAACCTCCTGGAAAAAGAGCAACAAACCAACCCTAAACCCATTAGGAGAAAGCAAATAATTAAAATCAAAGCAGAATTAAATGATTTGGAATAAAAAAACCTATAGAAAGAATCAACAAAACAAGGAGTTGGTTCTTTGAAAGATTAACAAAATTGAAAAGCCCTTAGCAAATCTTACCAAAAAAAGAAGAGAGCATATTGAAATTAACAAAATCTCAGATGAAAATGGTAATATCACGACAGAAATTACCCAGATCCAGAATATCACGAGGGAATACTTCTCAAACCTTTATGCCAACAAATTTGAGAATCTAGAAGAAATGGATGAATTCCTAGACAATATTAACATAACCACACTGAACCAAGAAGACCTAACCCAAATCAACCGGCCTATTTCAAGCTCTGATATAGAAATGGCAATTAGACAACTTCCACTTAAAAAGAGCCCAGGGCCAGATGGATTCACAGCTGAATTCTATAAGGTCTTCAAAGTAGAGCTCACACCAATACTCCTCAAGCTCTTCAACGAAATTGAAAATGAAGGTTCTTTACCAAACTCATTCTGTGAAGCCAGTATATCCCTCATCCCCAAACCAGACAGAGATTCATCAAAGAAAGAGAACTATAGACCCATTTTTTGATGAAAATCGATGCAAAACTTCTCAACAAAATACTGGCCAACCGTCTACAACAACTCATCAAAAAAATTATACACTATGATCACTGGATTCATCACAGGGAGGCAAAGCTGGTTCAACATACGCAAATCAATTAATATAATTGAACACATCAACAGGAGCAAGGACGAAAATCACATGATTGTCTCAATAGATGCGGAAAAGGCATTTGACAAGATCCAAAACCCCTTTATGTTAAAAGCTGTGGAGAAACTAGGAATCCATGGAACATTTCTCAATGTAATAAAGGCTGTGTATGAGAAACCCACTGCTAGTATTATACTTAATGGTGAAAATCTAAAGCCATTCCCTCTAAAATCAAGAACGAGACAAGGATGCCCACTCTCTCCACTCCTTTTAAAAATAATACTAGAATTCCTAGGCAGTGCAATAAGGCAAGAAGCAAGCATAATGGGGATCCAAGTAGGGGAAGAGGATATAAAACTATCCCTCTTTGCAGATGACATGATTCTGTATTTAAAGAATCCTATAGACTCTACTAACAAGCTCCTTGAGCTGATTCAAAGCTTTGGAAGGGTAGCAGGCCATAAAATCAACCCTCACACATCAACTGCCTTCCTTTACGCCAACAGTGAGAGGAACGAGGCAATAATCAGGAAAGAAACTCCTTTCACAATAGCCTCAAAGAAAATAAAGTACCTAGGAATTAGCTTAACTAAGAATGTAAAGGACCGTTTAGATGAAAAGTTTAAAACCCTAAAAAAGGAAATTAAAGCAGAACTAAGGAAATGGAAAAACCTCCCATGCTCCTGGATTGGAAGAATCAACATTGTGAAAATGAGCCATCGTTCTGCTGACTTCAAGAGACACATCTTGAGGAAGGAAGATGGGGCCGAGACAATAGGGACGCTGCCTAGCTTTCTCTGACAAAAAGAGAGAACCAGGGGGGCCCATGAGCCAACTATCTAAAGAAATCCACAACAACAAACTTAAAAAGCAATGGAGAAGGACTCAAACCGGAAAAGAAATCCAGATAAAGCTTACATCCAACTTTCTCAAAGAATTCGGACCACGAGGACCCCTCCCCCACCTCTTGCCCAAAGCCATGGAAAGCCGCGCCAGACCAAGCTGCGAAAAGCGGCTTGAGCTGGCACCGGCTCTAATCCACGAAAAGCGGGGCAGTGGAGGACACCAGGCTGGGAACCCAAGGGCTGCAGAAACCAGCACAGAACCGCACCAGCGAAAGGCAGAAGCAGCAGAACCCAGACGCGGAACGAGAACAGCAAGCAGCGGAGCCCAGACACAGAACACAGGCGGCGCCGGAGACCCGAAGGGAGTGAAAGGCTCCCCATCACCGTGCAGCACCCACAGACAGATGCAGAGGCGTGAGTAATACAGCGCATCCCCAGACACATCGGGAAAGCGGAGCGGGTGCCAAGCAATAGAACTTAACTCAGACCCCAACACCCGCCCAAGAAAGACTGGCGGGAGCAGGGGGGCAAGGAATTTAGAATCCTGTCCCTCCCCTCAACAGTCCCCTCCCTCAGGCCATTGACTGGAGATTGACAGGCGGGCTACCCATAAGACCCAGCACTCCACCAAGGGAGGTGGGGCTGTCCCAACTCTCACCCGCCCAACGGGCTCAACCCCCAGCCCTCTGACTGGAGACTGACAAGCGGGCGGACCCTAAGACTCAGCACCCCACCAGGTGAGGCGGAGCTGTCCCAGCTCCCACCCGCCCACCAGGCTCCTCACCCAGGCCACTGGATCTGGAGAGTGGAGGGCTTTGGGACACTGCCTTACAACAGAGGGTAGGGGGTGTGGGTAAATAGGAGCCAGCATCTGCCCCCCCTCAATTCTCGAGCGGGGCATCCTCCACCTGGGAATCCTGAGTAAGACACCACCGAGGACCCCCCCCCACAGTCACAGACTCTGACAAAGCAGTGGAAAGACAGCAGGGATCTGAAGGGCCGACCAGCAGCCAAGCTCCCCTTCTGAGAACCAAAAAGGCTCAGCTCCGCTCTTGGAGCCCACGTCACCAGCTGGGCCCTGTCCCTGGGAACAGAGGGGCCTCCTGCTGGTCCTGCTGAGAGCTCCTGAAACTCTCAATCCTCAGACCCTTGGCTTGGGGCCGCCCCTGGAAGCAGCACCGGAAAACGTCCGCCAACCGCGCTCAGACGGAAGCTCACAGATCCATCCTATGGTCCACTGTGAGGCCACTGGTTGGGCTAAGAGCTAGTTGCACAGCAACACATAAGTTTTATTCTAATACTTTCCAAACTTTGTACTCAAATACTCTACCTACTTACCCCCTGACCACTCTCATTCTATTTTTCTATCTCTGGACCACTGTTTCTCTTTCAACCCTTATACTGCATGGATCTACACTTGATGTACACTTGATGGATGTTGAGCAACATTGTATATCTACGTGTTTAATGATTCTCTAGGCTCAGAGGGACTTAAAGACAATAGAGAATGGATTGAGAGGCTTATTGTTTTGGATATAAATCGCTTATCAATGAATAATTACACTAGTGGTTAACTGCACAAGAAGAAAGAGTGATAACACCAATCAAAAGTTGTGAACATCTAGAGTCTGCCAGCTACAGAGGTCTAGGTTGGTTATATCTGAAAAACTATAATCGTGTTTAGTATTAATCTTGCTCCCATTTTCAAATGGGCAGAACAAGAAACTCAAGAAAAATGTCAAATCAAGAAACAACATCTCCCACCTCCCCCACCCAATGTAAACAGCCAATGGGACAGTCACTGGCAAACCTAGAGGAGAGTCTTCCAAGTGCTGTACAAATGCAATTGATAAACATCATTAATGAAAAATGTGAAAATATAAAGAAAGAGATAATGGAGGAAGCCAGAGCTGAACAAGAGGAAACCATAAACAAGGTGATAAGTGAAAAAGAAGAAGCCATAAAGGAAGCCATAATAAAGGCTGTTCAAAGAAAGATGAATGAATTCATAGAATCCACAAATAAAAAGGTGACCGAACTCCAGCAAATGTTCAAAGACAATAAAGCTACTGACCTAACCACCCAAATGGAAATCAAGGAGCTAAAGAAATCCATACATGATCTAAAAGAAGAGATGCAAGGCATCAAAAATGAGCAATTAGTAGCAAGGGAGATGAAAAATAAAGTAGATAGCTTTGATAGCAGGTTAGACAATGCAGAAGAGAGAATTTCCGGGGCTGAAGATAATTTAGTTATTATAGAGAAAGAACAGAAAATGAGTCAATCCAAATCTAGGAAAAATGAGAGAGCGCTTCAGGAGGTCCAAGATACAATTAGGAAGCCTAATTTAAGGCTAGTTGGTATTGAGGAGGGCATGGAGAAAGAGGTCAATGGTATTGGAAATATACTTCAGGGAATCATTTCAGAGAATTTCCGAAACATCCAGAAGGGCAGACCCATCCAGATACAAGAAGGTTTTAGAACCCCAAACAGACCTGACCAGAAAAGAACTTCTCATCGCCACATCATAATCCAAACTGGATCAGTAGAAACCAAAAAAAAGGATCCTAAAGGCAGCCAGGGAAAAGGGTTCATTAACCTATAAAGGAAAACCAATCAGAATAACCCCAGATTACTCGGCAGAGACCATGCAAGCAAGAAGTGACTGGAAGCATATATGTCATGCCCTTAAGTCACATAACTACCAACCAAGAATACTATACCCAGCTAAGTTCTCATTCATAACTGAGGGAAAAATAAAAACATTCCATTCCAGGGAAAAGCTGCAACAATATGTCGAAACAAAACCAACACTACAGAGAATTCTGAAAGATGTTCTATACATAGAAAACCGAAATAAATGCAATATAGGGAAAGAAACGGCACCTAAACAGCATACTATCTAAGTACTACAAGAACTGTCAAGACACAGGCCCAAATAAAAGCTTTTAAAAATGGTAGGACCTAATAAATATCTCTCAATCCTAACTCTCAATATCAATGGACTCAACTCTCCAATTAAACGGCATAGGCTGTCTAGTTGGATCAAAAGCAAGAGCCATCGTTCTGCTGTCTTCAAGACACATATCTTACCCAAAAAAACAAGCATCTTTTGAAAGTGAGAGGTTGGAATAAACTCTATCAAGCTAAGGGCCCCCATAAACAGGCTGGATTTGCCATCCTCATATCAGATACAATAGACTTCAAACCAAAATTAGTAAGAAAAGACAAAGAAGGTTACTACATACTACTAAAGGGATCTTTCCTCCAGGAAGACAGAACGATCCTAAATATTTACACACCCAATCCCGGAGCTCCAAACTTCATCAAGCAAACTTTACTTACACTGAAACCATACATATATCGAAATACAGTGATTGTCGGTGAATTTAACACACCACTCTCACCTATGGACAGATCAACAAGGCAAAAACTCGACAGAGAAACATTAGAACTGAACAACTACATAGACCAACTAGATCTAACAGACATCTGCAGAATATTCCACAAAGTAACAACACAATATACGTTTTTCTCAGCAGCACATGGAACATTTTCCAAAATAGATCACATCTTAGGCCATAAAACAAACCTGGACAGATTCAGAAACACTGAAATTACTCCATGCACACTCTCAGACCAGAAAGGCATCAAACTGGAACTGAACACACATCTCCACCAACGAAAACACTGTAACTCATGGAGACTGAACAACACATTGTTGAATCAAAAACAATGGGTAATCGAAGAGATCAGAACAGAAATCCAACAGTTTATGAAATTTAACAGTAAGGAGCACACAAATATCAACTCCTTAGGGACACAGCAAAGGCAGTACTCAGAGGAAAATTTATAGCACTGAGTGCCTACAACAAGTTGGAAAAATTGCAAATCAACAAGTTAATGTCTCACCTTAAGCTCCTGGAAAAAGAGCAACAAACCAACCCTAATCCCAGTAGAAGAAAGCAGATAATTAAAATCAAAGCAGAATTAAAGGATTTGGAATCCAAAAAAAACTATAGAAAGAATCAACAAAACAAGGAGTTGGTTCTTTGAAAGAATTAACAAAATTGACAAGCCCTTAGCAAATCTTACCAAAAAAACAAGAGAGAATATCGAAATAAAATCTCAGATGAAAATGGTAATGTCACGACAGAAAATACCAAGATCCAGAATATCATGAGGGAATACTTCTCAAACCTTTATGCCAACAAATTTGAGAATCTAGAAGAAATGGATGAATTCCTAGCCAATATTAATATACCCACACTGAACCAAGAAGAACTAAGCCAACTCAACAGCCCTATTGCAAGCTCTGAAATAGAAATGGCAATTAGAGAACTTCCACCTAAGAAAAGCCCAGGGCCAGATGGATTCACAGCTGAATTCTATAAGGTCTTCAAAGCAGAGCTCACACCAATACTCCTCAAGCTCTTCAACGAAATTGACAATGAAGTTTCCTTACCAAACTCATTCTATGAAGCCAGTATAACACTCATTCCCAAACCAGACAGAGATTCATCAAAGAAAGAGAACTATAAACCCATTTTTTGATGAACATCGATGCAAAACTTCTCAACAAAATACTGGCCAACCGTCTACAACAACTCATCCAAAAATTATACACTATGATCAAACTGGATTAATCACAGGGAGGCAAAGCTGGTTCAACATACGCAAATCAATTAATATAATTCAACACATCAACAGGAGCAAGGACCAAAAATCACATGATTGTCTAAATAGACGCGGAAAAGGCATTTGACAAGATCCAACACCCCTTTATGTTAAAAGCTCTGGAGAAACTAGGAATCCATGGAACATTCCTCAATGTAATAAAGGCTGTGTATGAGAAACCTACTGCTAGTATTACACGTAATGGTGAGGAGGGCGTGGAGAAAGAGGTTAATGGTATTGGAAATATACTTCAGGGAATCATCTCAAAGAATTTCCCAAACATCCAGAAGGGCAGGCCCATCCAGATACGAGAAGCTTTTAGAACCCCAAACAGACCTGACCAGAAAATAACATCCCACCGCAACATTGTGATCCGAACTGGAACAATAGAAACGAAAGGAAAGATCCTAAAGGCAGCCAGGGAAAAGGGATCAGTAACCTATCAAGGCAAACCAATCAGAATAACCCCAGATTTCTCAGCAGAGACCATGCAAGCACGAAGTGACTGGAAGCATATATGTCATGCCCTTAAATCAAATAACTACCAACCAAGAATACTGTAGCCAGCTAAGCTCTCATTCATAACTGAGGGAACAATAAAAACATTCCATTCCAGGGAAAAGCTGCAACAATATGTCGAAACAAAACCAACACTGCAGAGAATTCTCAAAGATTCTCTATACATAGAAAACCAAAATAAATGCAATATAGGGAAAGAAATGGCACCTAAACAGCATACCATCTAAGGACCACAAGAACTGTCAAGACACAGGCCCTACTAAAAGCTTTTAAAAATGGTAGGAACTAATAAATATCTCTCAATCCTAACTCTCAATATCAATGGACTCAACTCTCCAATTAAACGGCATAGGCTGTCTAGTTGGATCAAAAGCAAGAGCCATCGTTCTGCTGTCTTCAAGACACATATCTTACCCAAAAAAACAAGCATCTTTTGAAAGTGAGAGGTTGGAATAAACTCTATCAAGCTAAGGGCCCCCATAAACAGGCTGGATTTGCCATCCTCATATCAGATACAATAGACTTCAAACCAAAATTAGTAAGAAAAGACAAAGAAGGTTACTACATACTACTAAAGGGATCTTTCCTCCAGGAAGACAGAACGATCCTAAATATTTACACACCCAATCCCGGAGCTCCAAACTTCATCAAGCAAACTTTACTTACACTGAAACCATACATATATCGAAATACAGTGATTGTCGGTGAATTTAACACACCACTCTCACCTATGGACAGATCAACAAGGCAAAAACTCGACAGAGAAACATTAGAACTGAACAACTACATAGACCAACTAGATCTAACAGACATCTGCAGAATATTCCACAAAGTAACAACACAATATACGTTTTTCTCAGCAGCACATGGAACATTTTCCAAAATAGATCACATCTTAGGCCATAAAACAAACCTGGACAGATTCAGAAACACTGAAATTACTCCATGCACACTCTCAGACCAGAAAGGCATCAAACTGGAACTGAACACACATCTCCACCAACGAAAACACTGTAACTCATGGAGACTGAACAACACATTGTTGAATCAAAAACAATGGGTAATCGAAGAGATCAGAACAGAAATCCAACAGTTTATGAAATTTAACAGTAAGGAGCACACAAATATCAACTCCTTAGGGACACAGCAAAGGCAGTACTCAGAGGAAAATTTATAGCACTGAGTGCCTACAACAAGTTGGAAAAATTGCAAATCAACAAGTTAATGTCTCACCTTAAGCTCCTGGAAAAAGAGCAACAAACCAACCCTAATCCCAGTAGAAGAAAGCAGATAATTAAAATCAAAGCAGAATTAAAGGATTTGGAATCCAAAAAAAACTATAGAAAGAATCAACAAAACAAGGAGTTGGTTCTTTGAAAGAATTAACAAAATTGACAAGCCCTTAGCAAATCTTACCAAAAAAACAAGAGAGAATATCGAAATAAAATCTCAGATGAAAATGGTAATGTCACGACAGAAAATACCAAGATCCAGAATATCATGAGGGAATACTTCTCAAACCTTTATGCCAACAAATTTGAGAATCTAGAAGAAATGGATGAATTCCTAGCCAATATTAATATACCCACACTGAACCAAGAAGAACTAAGCCAACTCAACAGCCCTATTGCAAGCTCTGAAATAGAAATGGCAATTAGAGAACTTCCACCTAAGAAAAGCCCAGGGCCAGATGGATTCACAGCTGAATTCTATAAGGTCTTCAAAGCAGAGCTCACACCAATACTCCTCAAGCTCTTCAACGAAATTGACAATGAAGTTTCCTTACCAAACTCATTCTATGAAGCCAGTATAACACTCATTCCCAAACCAGACAGAGATTCATCAAAGAAAGAGAACTATAAACCCATTTTTTGATGAACATCGATGCAAAACTTCTCAACAAAATACTGGCCAACCGTCTACAACAACTCATCCAAAAATTATACACTATGATCAAACTGGATTAATCACAGGGAGGCAAAGCTGGTTCAACATACGCAAATCAATTAATATAATTCAACACATCAACAGGAGCAAGGACCAAAAATCACATGATTGTCTAAATAGACGCGGAAAAGGCATTTGACAAGATCCAACACCCCTTTATGTTAAAAGCTCTGGAGAAACTAGGAATCCATGGAACATTCCACAATGTAATAAAGGCTGTGTATGAGAAACCTACTGCTAGTATTACACGTAATGGTGAGGAGGGCGTGGAGAAAGAGGTTAATGGTATTGGAAATATACTTCAGGGAATCATCTCAAAGAATTTCCCAAACATCCAGAAGGGCAGGCCCATCCAGATACGAGAAGCTTTTAGAACCCCAAACAGACCTGACCAGAAAATAACATCCCACCGCAACATTGTGATCCGAACTGGAACAATAGAAACGAAAGGAAAGATCCTAAAGGCAGCCAGGGAAAAGGGATCAGTAACCTATCAAGGCAAACCAATCAGAATAACCCCAGATTTCTCAGCAGAGACCATGCAAGCACGAAGTGACTGGAAGCATATATGTCATGCCCTTAAATCAAATAACTACCAACCAAGAATACTGTAGCCAGCTAAGCTCTCATTCATAACTGAGGGAACAATAAAAACATTCCATTCCAGGGAAAAGCTGCAACAATATGTCGAAACAAAACCAACACTGCAGAGAATTCTCAAAGATTCTCTATACATAGAAAACCAAAATAAATGCAATATAGGGAAAGAAATGGCACCTAAACAGCATACCATCTAAGGACCACAAGAACTGTCAAGACACAGGCCCTACTAAAAGCTTTTAAAAATGGTAGGAACTAATAAATATCTCTCAATCCTAACTCTCAATATCAATGGACTTAACTCTCCAATTAAACGGCATAGGCTGTCTAGTTTGATCCAAAAGCAAGAACCATCGTTCTGCTGTCTTCAAGAGACACATCTTACCCCAAAACAATCATCTTTTGAAAGTGAGAGGTTGGAATAAACTCTATCAAGCTAACTGCCCCCATAAACAGGCTGGAGTTGCCATCCTCATATCAGATACAATAGACTTCAAACTAAAATTAGTAAGAAAAGACAAAGAAGATGACTACACACTACTAAAGGGATCTTTCCTCCAGGAAGACAGACCGATCCTAAATATTTACACACCCAATCCCGGAGCTCCAAACTTCATCAAGCAAACTTTACTTACACTGAAACCATACAATGATCGAAATACAGTGATTGTTGGTGAGTTTAACACACCACTCTCACCTATGGACAGATCAACAAGGCAAAACTCAACAGAGAAACCGTAGAACTGAACAACTATATAGACCAACTAGATCTAACAGACATCTGCAGAATATTCCACCCAGTAACAACACATTATACGTTTTTCTCAGCAGCACATGGAACATTTGACATAATAGACCACATCTTAGGCCATAAAACAAACCTGGACAGATTCAGAAACACTGAAATTATTCCATGCAAACTCTCAGACCATAAAGGCATCAAATTGGAACCGAACACATAACTCCACCAACGACAACCCTGTAACTCATGGAGACTGAACAACACATTGTTGTATCAAAAACAATGTGTAATCGAAGAGATCAGAACACATATCCAACTGTTTATGAAATTTAACAATAAGGAGCACACAAATATCAACTCCTTAGGGACACAACAAAGGCAGTACTCAAAGGAAAATTTATAGTGCTGAATGCCTAGAACAGCATTTTGGAAAAATGGCAAACCAATTAGTTAATGTCTCACTTTAACCTCCTGGAAAAAGAGCAACAAACCAACCCTAAACCCATTAAGAGAAAGCAAATTATTAAAATCAAAGCAGAATTAAATGATTTGGAATAAAAAAAACCTATAGAAAGAATCAACAAAACAAGGAGTTGGTTCTTTGAAAGAATGAACAAAATTGACAAGCTCTTAGCAAATCTTACCAAAAAAACAAGAGAGCATATCGAAATAAACAAAATCGCAGATGAAAATGGTAATATCACGACAGAAATTACCAAGATCCAGAATATCATGAGGGAATACTTCTCAAAACTTTACGCCAACAAATTTGAGAATCTAGAAGAAATGGATGAATTCCTAGACAATATTAATATACCCACACTGAACCAAGAAGAGCTAACCCAACTCAACAGGCCTATTTCAAGCTCTGAAATAGAAATGGAAATTAGACAACTTCCACTTAAAAAGAGCCCAGGGCCAGATGGATTCACAACTGAATTCTATAAGGTCTTCAAAGTAGAGCTCACACCAATACTCCTCAAGCTCTTCAACGAAATTGAAAATGAAGGTTCTTTACCAAACTCATTCTGAGAAGCCAGGATATCCCTCAACCCCAAAACAGACAGAGATTCATCAAAGAAAGAGAACTATAGACACATTTCTTTGATGAACATCGATGCAAAACTTCTCAACAAAATACTGGCCAACCGTCTAAAACAACTCATCAAAAAATTATACACTATGATCAAACTGGATTCATCACAGGGAGGCAAAGCTGGTTCAACATACACAAATCAATTAATATAATTCAACACATCAACAGTAGCAAGGACAAAAATCACATGATCGTCTCAATAGATGCGGAAAAGGCATTTGACAAGATCCAAACCCCTTTATGTTAAAAGATGTGGAGAAACTAGGAAACCATGGAACATTCCTCAATGTAATAAAGGCTGTGTATGAGAAACCCACTGCTAGTATTATACTTAATGTTGAAAATCTAAAGCCATTCCCTCTAAAATCAGGAACGAGGCAAGTATGCCCTCTCTCTCCACTCCTTTCTAACATAGTACTAAATTTCCTAGGCAGTGCAATAAGGCAAGAAGCAAGCATAAAGGGGATCCAAGTAGGGAAAGAGGAAATAAAACTATCCCTCTTTGCAGAGGACATGATTCTGTATTAAAGAATCCTATAGATTCTACTCCCAAGCTCCTTGAGCTGATTCAACGCTTTGGAAGGGTAGCAGGCCATAAAATCAACCCTCACAAATCAACTGCCTTCCTTTACGCCAACAGTGAGAGGAACGAGGCAATAATCAGGAAAGAAACTCCTTTCACATTAGCCTCAAAAAAAATAAAGTACCTAGGAATTAGCTTAACTAAGAATGTAAAGCACCGTTTAGATGAAAACTTTAAAACCTAAAAAAGGAAATTAAAGCAGAACTAAGGAAATGGAAAAAGCTCCCATGCTCCTGGATTAGAAGAATCAACATTGTGAAAATGACAATCTTGCCAAGGGCTATCTACAAATTCAATGTAATACCCATCAACATCCCAATGTCATTCTTTAAAGAAGACCCCGTATAGCAAAAACACTTCTTAGCAGAAAGAACAGCGCTGGAGGAATTTCAATTCCAAACTTTAGACTCTATTACAGAGCTATAATTCTCAAAACAGCTTTGTACTGGCACAAGAAAGGGCCTGAAATCCAATGGAATAGAACTGCGGACCCAGATATTAAACCACAGACCTATGGCCACCTAATCTTTGACAAGGGAGCCAAAAAAATAGAATGGAAGAAAGATAGCCTCTTCAACAAGTTGTGCTGGCAGAACTGGTTAACCACCTGCAGAAAACTAAAGTTGGATCCTTCTTTGTCACCTTGCACTAGAATTAACTCCAAATGGATCAAAGACCTGCAGGTAAAAGCTGACACACTGAAAGTTTACAGGAAGGAATAGGAGATACACTAGGCCTCCTTGGCACAGGTCGAACTTTCTTAATAAGGACTAAGAATCACAACAAATCAGGAAAGGCTGGATAAGTGGGACTGCATTAAACTGCAGAGCTTTTGTATGGCAACGGATATAGCTAGTAAACTAATCAGGAAGCCTACAGACTGGGAGAAGATCTTCACCAACCAAACAACGGAAAAGGCCTCATATCTAAAATATATCAACAACTCAAAAAATTGAATCACTCCAAAACTAACCTCCAAAGTAACACCCATCCCATTAAAAAATGGGGCAAAGACTTAAAGAGAGTCTTCTCTGAAGAAGAAACAAAAATGGCCTATAGACACATGAAGAAATGCTCCACATCTCTGGTCATAAAAGAAATGCAAATCAAAACAACTCTAAGATTCCACCTCACTCCAGTTAGAATGGCCAGGATTAGGAAAACGAATGACAACAGATGCTGGAGGGGATGTGGCCAGGAGGGATCACTACTACACTATTGGTGGGAGTGGAAACTCGTTCAACCACTATGGAAAGCAGTGTGGCAGTGCCTCAAAAGGCTAAACATAGAACTCCCCTATGACCCAGGAATTCCACTACTTGGCATTTACCCAACAATCCAGAAAAAAGGGCATACTAAACCCACTAGCACAACAATGTTCATTGCAGCGCTATTCACCCTAGCAAAGATATGGAACCAACCCAGATGTCCCTCAGTTGATGAGTGGATCAACAAGTTGTGGTATTTGTACACAATGGAATTCTATGCTGCTGTCAGAAAGAATGACATCGCCCCATTTGTTAGGAAATAGAAAGACTTAGAAAAAATCATATTAAGTGAAGTAAGCCAGACTCAAAGGAACGTAGGCTCAGTGGTTTCCCTCATTCGTCATAATCAGTAGAAACCTTGGGCTCTACTAGCAGAGATTTGCAATAGAGCAAAAGGCCATATATAAGGCCATATAATGTGAAGCTAATTGAAAGGACCTTCAGGATATTGAAACAAAAGCCATATAATGAATGATTGTTGTCCTTAATGTACTATATTGTCTCTCATCTCCTTTGCTGTCCCTTGGTTATCCCATATTGGTATAGTATCTCACTTTGTTATCTGATATATTGAATTTATTTGTATTTGGATATTTGAAATTGGATAGGGAAGGGGGGAAAACCAAGACGGGTGGGGGGTGTGGGGTTGGAGGGAAATGGGTACCAAGACATGTGAAAGGTATCAATGTATGTGAATGAATGCACCTTCTACCTGGCAAATATCATGTAACCCTTTTACTAATTACAATAAAAAAATGAAAAGAAAAGAAAGTTGTAGTGTGTGGGGAGGATGATGGGGTCAAATACATTTCTTCTTAGAAATATACCTCATCTGGTTGCCCTGGATTTTCCTGGCCTTCTTCTTGGAGAAAATCCCGTTATACTGGATTTGTGGCTTGGCAATGATCTAGCATGTACATCTTCGTGTAATACATCCACAGCTTCCATGCCTGAGACTCGAGTTTCCTGACCTTTGGCAACAACACAGCAACATCTTTCTTCCTCCTGAGCCACAGGCCAAGTTAGCTGTCTTGAGCTGGTTGTTAGTTACAGTGGCTTGGTTACCAGGGTTCCATATTCTGTTCCATTATGAGGGAGGCAGGGTCACCTTTCAGGGCCCAATGACCAAAGATCCTTGCTCACAGAAGACCTCACCAAAGACATACTGGAGGCTGAATCTCTCCTCCAATCTCACAATATACATGTGGATGTAGTAAACAGCACACCTTATTTGTCCAATCCCAATGTCTTCCACTAGGCCCAACTACCAGTCTGGTCTCAGGCTCAAGGAGCCTTTGTTAGGTAAGATCCAAACATAAGGGTCAATATTGCCCTCATCCTTTACAAAACATTTGCTTCACAGTGCCTTCTCTGCCTGCATTTTGCCCCTTGTCGATTTTTTTTGTTTTTGCTAGTCTTGGGACTTGACCTCAGAGTGTGAACATTGTTCTTGGGCTTTCTTTAGACTTTAGCTGTCCCACCGAGCCACAGCACCACTTGCAGTGTTTTCTATGTATGTGGAAATGAGGAATCAAACCTGAGTCTTTTTGCGTGGTAGCCAAGAACTCTACCTCTAGGTCAAACACACAGGGCATCTTGCACATATTTTTGACGTCAATCTACTAGCATATTATTAGGTTTCTGTATACTAATAATGTTTTCCTGATGATTAGCTTTGCTGTCATGTGTAAAAAATGCAAGAGGGAAAAACACAGAAGAATTAGTGAAATTTAAAAAAAAAGCATTACACACATAGATAAGTGTTCATTCTTGGTAGGAGAAAGGATATTTTGATATGATGATAATGACTTTATAATTACTATGTCAGGGTTGAGAGTTTGGCATAGTGGTAGAGTGCTTGCCTAGCATCCATGAAGATCTGGGTTTGATTGCTCAGTATCACATAGATAGAAAATCTAGATGTGGCACTGTGGCTCAAGTGGCAGAGGGCTAGACTTGAGAAAACCCGAGGACAGTGCTCAGGCCCTGAATTAAAGCCCCAAGATGGGAAGAAAGATAAAAGAAAATAAAAATGCTTTTTATGAGCTAATTCACTCACAATATTTGCTTCTGAAATCTTCGCTTCTGCATCTTGTGAAATACCCCTTTCCCTCAACGTAGCCAAGAAAAACAGATCCATCCCATGGTCCACTGTGAGGGCACTGGTTAGGCTAAGAGCTAGTCGTGAAGCAACACATAAGTTTTATTCTAATACTTTCCAAACTTTGTACTCAAATATGCTACCTACTTTCAAACTTAGGTCAGTTATCCTTATGCTATACCTTTTCTTCATTACTACAATATACTTACACTCCTACGTTAATCCTCTTGTACCTCCGCTGACCTCTCTCATCCTTTTTTTCTATCTCTGGACCTCTGCTCGTTTTTCAACACTTATAATGCACTTGATGGCTGTTGAGCAATATTTTATATGTAGGTGTTTAATTATTTTCTAGGCTCAGAGGGACTTAAAGACAATAGAGATTGGATTGAGAGGCTTATTGTTTTGGGTATAAATCGCTTATCAGTGGTTGTATTAGACTGGTCTGTAAGTGCACAAAAAGAAAGAGTGATAATACCAATCAAAACTTGTTAGCATCTAGTGTCTGCCAGCTACAGAGGTCTAGGTTGGTTATATCTGAAAAACTATAATTGTATTTAGTAGTAATCTTGCTCCCATTTTCAAATGGGCAGAACAAGAAACTCAAGAAAAATGTCAAATCAAGAAACAACATCCCCCACCCAATGTAAACAGACAATGGAACAGTCACTGGCAAACCTAGAGGAGAGTCTTCCAAGTGCTACACAAATGCAATTGATAAACATCATTAATGGAAAATGTGAAAATATAAAGAAAGAGATAATGGAGGAAGTCATAGCTGAACAAGAGGGAATCATATACAAGGTGATAATTGAAAAAGAAGAAGCCATAAAGGAGGCCATAATAAAGGTTTTTCGAAGAAAGATGGATGAATTCATAGAATCCACAAATAAAAACGTGACCAAACTCCAGCAAATGTCCAAAGAAAATAAAGCTACTGAGCTAACCACTCAAAAGGAAATCCAGGAGATAAAGAAATACATACATGATCTAAAAGAAGAGATGCAAGGCATCAAAAATGAGCAATTAGAAGCAAGGGAGATGAAAAATAAAGTAGATAGTTTGATAGCAGGTTAAACAATTCAGAGGAGAGAATTTCTGGGGCTGAAGATAATTTAGTTATTATAGAGAAAGAACAGAAAATGAGTCATACAAATCTAGAAAATATGAGAGAGTGCTTCAGGAAATCCAAGATGCAATTAGGAAGCCTAATTTAAGGCTAATTGGTATTGAGGAGGGCGTGGAGAAAGAGGTCAATGGTATTGGAAATATACTGCAGGGAATCATCTCAGAGAATGTCCCAAATATCCAGAAGGGCAGGCCCATCCAGATTTGAGAAGCTTTTAGAACCCCAAACAGACCTGACCAGAAAAGAACATCCCACCGCCACATTGTGATCCGAACTAGAACAATAGAAACGAAAGAAAAGGTCCTAAAGGCAGCCAGGGAAAAGGGATCAGTAACCTATAAAGGCAAACCAATCAGAATAACCCCAGATTTCTCAGCAGAGACCTTGCAAGCACAAAAGTGACTGGAAACATATATGTCATGCCCTTAAATCAAACCAAGAATATTGTAGCCAGCTAAGCTCTCATTCATAACTGAGGGAACCATAAAAACATTCCATTCCAGGGAAAAGCTGCAACAATATGTCGAAACAAAACCAACACTACAGAGAATTCTCAAAGATGCTGTATACATAGAAAACCAAAATAAATGCAATATAGGGAAAGAAATCGCACCTAAACAGCATACCATCTAAGGACCACAAGAACTGTCAAGACACAGGCCCTACTAAAAGCTTTTAAAAATATAAGGAACTAATAAATATCTCTCAATCCTAACTCTCAATATCAATGGACTTAACTCTCCAATTCAACGGCATAGGCCGTCTAGTTGGATCAAAAAGCAAGAGCCATCGTTCTGCTGTCTTCAAGAGACACATCTTACCTAAAAACAATCATCTTTTGAAAGTGAGAGGTAGGAATAAACTCTCTCAAGCTAACTGCCCCCATAAACAGGCTGGAGTTGCCATCCTCATATCAGATACAATAGACTTCAAACTAAAATTAGTAAGAAAAGACAAAGAAGGTGACTACATACTACTAAAGGTATCTTTCCTCCAGGAAAACATAACGATCCTAAATATTTACACACCCTTTTGAAGATTCTCAAAAGATTGAAGATTCTGCCAGTGTAAGTTAGATTCCAGCATTGATATTAAATAATGCAATGAGTAGGGATTTATATTTGAAATATCACTGTTGACAAAATCTAACACACATTTGCTTAGTATTTGCTTTTGATTTCCCAAGAAGTTCAGTACAAGCTACCATGTGTGGCATATATCGACTGGGAGAAACGATTCAGAATATGTGACTCATTTGAACAGGAGTCAGTGAAAAGATACAGAAGCAGGATACCCATATTGTGATAATTTGTAAATTTTGCATAATTTGTGTTTGTTATTAATTTCATTTGTAGTGTACATTTCTAGGTAAAAACTTTTAAAATGTTCCCAAACAATTTGTTATTTCAACAGCAAAAAAAGACATTTATATGCCTGATAAAATTCACAGAATCCAAATTTTTCCACATTATTTTTTGTTTTTTGTTTTTTTTTTGGTGGATCATAGATCTTGAACTCAGCCTGGGCACTATCCCTGAGCTCTTCAGCTCCAGGCTACCACCTTACCCTGGAGCCAAGCCCCACTTCCCATTTTCTAAAGGTAAATTGGAGATAAGAGTCTCACGTTTTTTGTGCCAGGATGGCTTTAAACCTTGATCCTCAGATATCAGCCTCCTGAGTAGCTAGGATTATAGAAGTGTCAACACCCCATCATGCTCAGCTTTCTGTTTTTTTTAAACAAGCCCTTTGGCTGGAACTCGGTCTGAGCACTGTCCTTCAGCTTTCCTCAAGCCTAGTGATCCACTTGAGCCACAGCACTACTTCTGGTTTTTTCTGTGTATGTGGTACTGCAGAATTGAACCTTCGTCTTCATACAGGCACTCTACAACTATGCCAAACTCCCAGCCCCTCCACATTAGTTTTTATGATAGATCTTTCCATGCATCTAGGATGGCTAGAAATCCTTCTTGAGTTTCCCAAGATCAGGGAGTATAGGTGTGTCCCATCCTGTGTGGCTACATAACCATTGTTTAGGGTACAGTTCTCTCTTCATTCTACCCATCTAGAGCAATTTTCATCTTCCATGTATAATCACTAAACATTCAGCTCCTGTTCCTAGCTACTCCATTCTCTGGAACCATCGTGCTTTTTGGCTCTAAGGGTTTGTTGATCCTTGGAAGCTCTGGAAGGGAAAACATACCCTAGCTCTTCCTTTATGACTGCTGTATTTTTAGTTTACTGTAATCAAGATTCATCTGTAAAATATAGTAAAATGTTCTTCCTTTTCAATGCATTGTTTTGCATATTTCTATCTTTTCATTATTATTAATAGTTGTGAATGGATTCTCCACATATTTGTTCTAGTCTCTGCTTTCTCTTCCGTTAGGTACTAATCTAGAAATAGAAGTGTTGGACCATATTTCTATGTAATTCTATATTTAGTACTTTTTTAGCACTCTCCACGCAATTTTGATTGTTTTATATTCCTTGCAGAACTATTCCAAAGTTCTACTTCTTCTCACTACCTTCCCAGTAATAGTTAGACTTTGAAAGTTGTTTGTTTGTATGCGTGTGTGTGTGTTTGTGTGTGTGTATGTGGATCTTTTTGTTTAAAACTATATTTATATTAACATATTTAAAGTAATGATTTCATTGTAATTTTAATTTTTCTCATGACTGTTAATATTGAAATTCTTTCTACATATTGAACTACTATTTCTATATATTCGTTTTAGAAAATCCTCTCCAATCTCCAAATTTTTTCCCTTTTTTTTGTGGGGCAAGTGGGGAAAGTCAAGGGGCTTGGACCTTGGGCCGTGAGCTCTTTAGTTTAAGGCTATTGTCCTACCCTGAGTATTGCCCCTCAGTTCTTCTGCTCACAGCTCCCTACCCCTCTTCCCATTATATACAGAACAAAGGTCATCCTCAGTCCTTTTGAAAAAGTAAGACATACAGTAAATTTGTAGTATAAAACAGCAAGAAATAAATTTCTTGCCAGGTGCAGTGACTTCTACCTGTAATCCTAGCTACTCAGATATCAGGCTGATATCTAAAGATTTGGTTCAAATCCAGCCTGGGCATTAGAAAGTCTATGAGACTCTCATCTACAGTTAACCACTAGAATATGGGAAATGGCACTGTGGCTTCATAGGTAGGGTGATAGCCTTGAGTTGAAGAGCTCAGGAACACTGCCCAGGACCAGAGTTCAACCTTACAAATCCCCCAGCCAAAAAAAAGAAAAAAAGTTTCTTCCCCAAGTGACTATTATGCCAGACATAACATTAACATTCTGGGTGTACTTCACAGTATTATTACTTGATACCCTAAGATTTTGCAATGTTCTCACAGTACCAGCATATGTAATCATATAATGTAGTTCTTTTTCAATGGAATAATTCCATTTATAACCTAAATCTACTCCCCCGACTTATTTTTGTCGATACCACAATTGCTCTACCATGATATGCCACAAGCCAAAAACATTTTATGGTGGGTAACTGGAAAGGAGTCTCATGGAATTTTGTGCCAGGCTGGCTTTGAACCATGGTCCTCAGATCTCAGTCTCCTGAGTAGCTAGGATGACAGGCGTGAGCCACCAAAACCTGGCTTGCCGTTTTATTTTTTTTGTGGGTCTTGGGACTTGAACTCTGGGCCTAGGCACCATCCCTAAGCTTTTCAGGTCAATATTTCATGTAAGTCTAAACATTTAAGTAAAGGAATAAAATTCCAACGAAAAAAGAATAAAATTCCAGACATGGTGTGTTTATAACTCGGTGTTAATTACTTGATGAAAATGTGCCATTCCAGAAGCTGGTGTCATTTGATGATGTAGCTGTGGATTTCAGCTGGGAGGAGTGGCAGCATCTGGACAATGCTCAGAGGACCCTGTACAGAGATGTAATGCTGGAGACCTACAGCAACCTGGTGTCCTTAGGTGAGCAAAAGTCAAATTCACTTGCAAGGCCAAGTGCCTTGTTATTTTGCAGATACGTGAGTGTTTATCAAACTTTCAATACTATTTAAATGAAAGATTCCAGGCCCTGAGAAGTATCATTACTTTCTAAAGAAAACCTAAGGTAATTGTGTACTCATTCTTCAGGATACCTTCAGGATAGTTTGACAACAGTTCTAAATTATGTTTCCTCTAATGGAGACGACATTCCAAACTTACACAGTAATTGTAAGTGGATAAACAATCCAGAATAGAATATATATCATTATTGGAAATAGGATCTACAAATCACTAAACAGTGAGTTTATAATGGAAACCTGGCACTAGGTGTAATGTTTCATGCCTGTAATCTTAAAATATATAGGAGGAAGAAATCTAAGAATTCTAATTTGAAGCCAGCAATGGCATAAAAATTGCCATGAAACTCTATAACTCCAAGTAACCCCTCAAAAATGTTAGTGGAGTGTCAAGAGTTTGACTTTGTGGTTGAGTGCTTTCCTAGCATGCATGAAGACCTATGTATGTAAGTGGAGCTGGGACTCAAACTGGTATTTTTCTAGCCTTGAGCAAGACAGCTAAGTTTATGCCATACAAAATGAATCCAGAGCTGGGGAAAAGTCAACCATGGAGCCAGTGAGAAATGAGAAAAAAGATTTAATACATAACTTGTGAGTAGGATGTCTGCGAACTTAAAGCAATGATGACACAGCATAAGCAATAATTCTCTACTGTTTCTAATTTACAGGGCCCTGTGTTCCCAAACCTGTATTAATTGACACGCTAGAGCACTGTGCAGAATTCTGGATAGGAAATTCCTCTGACAAGAATATCACAGGTGAGTGAATGCATTTTCATATTGATGTTGGAGCCTGAGCCCCATTGGTAAGTTCATGTTGTGATGTACTGAGCAATAATATTCTTCGTTACCCTAAATCCTGTGTGGAACCTATGGAATTCTTTGTGAATGAATCAAGAATCATTTTCTTTTCCCAATCCTATGCTTGGTCTCAGGGCCTGAGCATGGTCCTTGGGTTTTCTCAAGGCTAGTTCTCTACTTCTTGAGTCATAGCAACACTTCTGGCTTTTTCTTTGTATGTAGTACCAAGGAACTGAACCAGGTCTTTGTGCATGCTAGCCCAAACCCCTGGCACCAAGAATCATAGGGTGATATAATGAATTCTATGTGGCAGTAGAGTTAAAGTTAGATTTCTCTGTAGAAATCACTGTGAAACAAAATAAAATGAGAAAGCCATGAGCCCGTGGCTCATGCCTGTAATCCTAGCTACTTAGGAGGCTGAGATCTGAGGATCAAGGTTCAAAGACTGATCTATCACAAAAACACCTTAGACTCTTCTCTCCAATGAACTAATAGAAAATGAGAAGTGGGGTTGAGGCTAAAGACATAGGGCAGTAGCCTTGAGCTGAAGAGCTCAGGAAGAAAAGCTAGGTGTAGAATTCAAGTCCCGTGACTGCAAAACAAGAAAGAAAGAAAGAAAGAAAGAAGAGGGAAGAAAGAGGGAAAGAAGGAAAGGAAGAAAGAAAGAAAGAAAGAAAGAAAGAAAGAAAGAAAGAAAGGAAGGAAGGAAGAAAGAATGATATTTCATTTCTTTAAAACTAAGACTATAAATGATTGAGCAAACAAGGAATAAGTCAGGGCATTATTCTCTGATAAGGATAATATCTTTTTGCTGGTAGGAAGAGACTGGTATTCAGAACCAGACCTTTCCACCAGAAATTGAGCCTAGTGGTAGAGTGCTTGCCTAGCATGCACAAAGACACAGGTTTGATTCCTTATTACCACATACATAGAAAAAGCCAGAAGTAATGACTTCATTGGTAGGGTTCTAGTCTTGAGAAAACCCAAGGACAGTAGTTAGGTCCTAAGTTCAAACCCAGGAATGGAAGGAAAAAAACAACAACAAAGTTTCAATCAACATAAGAAAATTAAATAGACAATGAGCTGGAGATTTTGTGGTCTTCCATGGTTCTGAGGGACAGGAATGTTAGAAAAGGAATTTTTATAAGACTTCAAATGGAAAGAAACAAATTTCAAAATTCCCACAAATACCTAAATTGAGACTTTAGTGAGAAGTTGTAACTGAAGGGATATAGGTGTAAGTCCTTACTCTCAAGAATCGTTCTTGCTTGGATCAAAGGCAAACAGACATATAAACCAAAGTTGTGGCCGCTGAATCTAGAAAAAATTCGTGTTCCTCACTTAATGGTTAATGAGCAAACAGAATTGAACCTGGGTAAGGTAATCCTATCTGCTACTCTGGACCTGAGACTCTTATCTGTAGTTAACTCTAGAAAACAGGAAGTGGGGCTGTAGCTCAAGGATAGAGGTTATAGTCTTCTGCTGAAGTGTTCAGGGACAGGGCCGAGGCCTATGAACTACAAAAAAAAAAAGAAAAGAAAAGAAAAGAAAAGAAAGTTTTAAAAAGATGCAAAACAGCACAATATTTAGATTATTTCTCAAAAATAAAAGAAAGGCAGCTATTCCTCAATGTATAAACAAAACAGTATTTGAAAAAAAACAGCTGCAGGTATATTAGAGGTAGTACTCAGCTTAAAACTGTAGCAATACATAGTTGGGTAATTTCAATAAATATTTCCTGTGATATAAAAAGAGAACTAAAACACAGAAAAACATTATTGGTCATTGTAAAATATCATTTTCTTAATATGTTAGGGAGAAAAGAATATATTTCTTACAAATCAATTTCCACTTTTATATTTTAAAATATCTAACACTTAGGATGGGAAAGTAAAGTCATTACCTTTACAGTAAGGAATATTTGTATCTCATGTATGTTTGTGTCTTTTTTTTTATGACTCATTTTAGAAGTCCAGGTAATGGAAAATGTGTTCAAGACCTGCCAGGAAAGTCCACATGAATGTCTTTGTGAAGTAGCAGTTTCGAGTAGTATCGAAGTGGAGGAAAACGTGAGATTAGCAGCAACTTTAAATTTGAGCTCTACACATAATCCAGAGCTCATTAGTAATAACGGTAACAACTTAGGGGTGAGGACTGAGGAGTTCATTAAGTGTCAGAACATGCTTCTGTCTCCTAAGCCTGATGAAATGCATGCTGCATATAGATCTCGTATGTCTCCTGTTCTTAAAAATCCATCGGATATTCAGAGCATTTTATTCATGATTGTGACAGTCCAAAAGATCTGCAGTATCATAATTCTGTTCTCCCTGCCCAAGAAATTCTTCAGGGAGGGAGGAAAACTGCTAAATGTACTGTGTGATGAAAAATATTGTACTTAACACCGACCATCACTACACATCCGAAAATGTACACAGGAGAGATTCCTCATACATGTAGTGAATGCGAGAAATCTTTCAGTAATGAAATACGCCTTACAATACCTCAGAGCAAATATCCTGAGATATGTGATGCGTACATCAAGTGTGAAAATTAATTTCTGAGAAGTCAGACCTGACGCTTCAACCTCGATCTCCAAGAGAAGACAAACCTTATGAATATGAGGAACGTAATAAAATTTCTGCCCAGAATTCAGCTCTCAGCACACATCAGAGATCTCACACAGAAGGGAAATCTTATGAATGGGATAAATGTGGGAAGACTTTTAGACTGAAATCATACCTCACTTTGCACCAGAGAAGACACACAGAAGAGAAACTTTATGAATGTAACAAATGTGAAAAGTCTTTCACCAGAAGATACACCTTCGAGTTCATCAAATAACACACACAGGAGAGAAATCTTATAAGTGTAATGAATGTGGAAAGTCTTTCCAAGGGAAGGGAAAACTTCGTTTTCATGAGAGAATACACACAGGAGTGAAACCTTATGAATGTAACCAATGTGTAAAGTCTTTCAGACAGAAATCTTCCCTCAAATTGCATCAAAGAACACACAGGAGAGAAACCTTATGTGTGCACCAAATGTGGAAAGACCTTCAAGTGGAAGTCATATCTTGATGGGCATAATAGAACACACACAGGATAGAAAGCTTATGCATGTAGTGAATGCGGAAAGTCTTTCAAATGGAAGGGAAAACTCCATGTTCATCAGAGAATATACTCAGGAGAAACACCTTATGAGTGTAACATATGTGGAAAGTCCTTCACACAGAAGCCAAACCTCAACATGAATAAGACAATTCAAACAGGAGAAAACCCTTATGAATGTAACCGATGTGGAATGTCTTTCAAATGGAAGTCTTCCCTCAAATTGCATCAGAGAACACACACAGGAGAGAAACTGTACGAGTGCATCAAATGTGGTAAGACCTTCAGATGGAAGTCACATTACAGGAGGCATAACAGAATTCACACATATTAGAAACCTTAGGAATATAACCAAAGTTGAAAGTCTTTCGTGCAGTATTCACCCTTCAGGAAGCGTAAGAGAGTTCACACATATGAGAAGCCTTAGAAATGTAATAAATAGGAAAGACTTTTTAGTCTGTGGAAGAAAACTCAGCTTGTGTCACAGAACCAACACAAGATAAAACCCTTAATGAATGTAGCAAACGTTCAGTCTTTTGCCCAGAAGGCACAAGTCAAGATTTATCACTAAACACCCACAGGATAGAATCCTGTGAATAAAATGAAAGGGAAATTTTTTGAAGAACTCATAGTTGAGTTTGCATGATACCACACAGACACAGGATAAAAATCGTATGAATATAAGAATATGAAAAATCCATCATGAACGCATGACTAAATATAAAATGCACATAGGAGAGACAAACCTTATGAATATTACAAATGTGGAAAGTGTTTGACCTGGAAGGCATACTTCTGTGTTCATCACAAACCTGATTCCCATAGAAGAAAAGAAAACTAATGAATAGAACAAATGTGCAATGACTTTTAATCAGAAGTCAGTCTTCAGTACATTTCAGAACATACACAATAGAGAAATTCTGAGTAATGAAAAACATTTAGCTATATATAGAATCTCTGTATATGGGAGCATTAGGGTAAGTCTTCTAAACAAAGTCAACCTTCAGCAAGCATTAAGAGCACTCACAGAAGAAATAATAACATGTAGGAAAACCTTTGTCAGAAACCTCTAAAAGCTGACTGTGTGGCTTAGTGGTAGAGTGCTAACCTATCAATGATGAAGGCCTGGGTTAGATTCCTCAATACTACGTGAAAAGAGCAAGCCAGAAGCAGCACTGTGGTTCAAATGGTAGAGTGCTAACCTTGAGCAAAAGTAGCTCAGGCCCTGAGTTCAAGCCTAAGGATTGGAGAGAGAGAGAGAGAGAGAGAGAGAGAGAGAGAGAGAGAGAGAGAGAGAGAGAGAGAGAGAGAGAGAGAGAGAGAGAGAGAAACAAGAACTTCTAAATTTTAGAGATAGAGAAGGAGAGAGAGAAGGAGACAGAAACTAATTTCTAACCTTTACAATCTTTCTATTTCCTTACAAATTCGTCTATGTCATTCTTTCTGACAGAAGCACAGAATTCCATTGTGTAAAAATACCATATTTGATCTACTCATCAACTGACGGGCATCTGGGTTGGTTCCATACCTTTGCTATAGTAAATAGTGCTGTGATAAATGTTATTGGTCTAGTGAATTTAGTATGTCCTATCTGGACGATTGGCAAGTAGTGAAATTGCTAGATCACAGGGGAGCTCTATGTTTAGTCTTTTTGGGATACTGCCATAGTGCTTTCCATAGTGGTTGAACGAGTTTGCAATCCCACCAGCAGTGTAGTAGTGATCCCTCCTGGCCACATCCCCTCCAGCATACGTTATTAGATTTCTGGATCTTGTCCATTCTAACGGGAGTGAGGAGGAAAAGGGAAAGAGGAACTGAAACTTTCTCTCCCTACAGATGACATGATTCTGTATTTAAAGAAACCTATAGACTCTACTCCGAAGCTGCTTGAGCTGATATAAAACTTTGGTAAGGTAGCAGGGTATAAAATTAAGCCTCAATGTCAACTGCCTTCCTATATGCCAACAAATGAGAGGAATGAGGCAAGAATCAGGATAGCAACTCATTTTGCTATCAAAGAAAATAAAATAACTAGGAATTAACTTAGAATGTAAAGCACCTTTTTGATGGAACTATAAACCCTGGAGAAGGAAATTAACGCAGAACTGAGGAAATGCAAAAACCTATGCTCCTGCTTTGGAAGAAGTAATATTGTAAAAATGGCAATCTTGATAAGGACTATCTACAAATTCAGTGCAATATTCATCAATATCCCAATGTCATTCTTGAAAGAAACAGAAGAGGAAATCCAAAATTTCACTTGGAATAATAAAAGACCCCTTATAGTCTGTCTTCTTGCATGATACATAATGTTTAATCTCACCTTCTCTATCAAAATCTCACCTTTCTCATTGAGACATAGGTGGCCCTGTTTACTAGCAGCAAAGGCTGAAACGCGCAGTTTCAGGTGTCACCACTGCCTCTGTTACTGGGTAGATCCAACTCTGTCATCGATTCTGAGGTCTGCTCTGGGAGTCTTGGTCACAAGTTGTTCTGTGGCATCTGCTGCCAGCCTGTGCCTATTTGCTTCCTTTTCCTCCAGCAGCCTACAACAGGGAATGAAGTTCAGGCGCTGATGCTCTCCTTCATATGCAGGGCAGGATGAGCCCAACCCTCCCTCATCTTCCTCTTCCAATTTTTGGGAAAAAATGTGCTGGCAGAAGTCCTCAGGTGTGGGGCATGGCTGATCCACTTTTAATCCAGGCTGGTCAGGAGGCTGAGATCTGAGTATGGAAGTTCCCAGTCACCTAGAACAGGAAAGTCTGATAGATTCTTACTACCAAAAATAAAAACAGCTGGGAATGGAGTTTGGGCTCAAGTGGTAAAGGGCTAGTCTTGAGTACAAATGCTTAGTGCCCAGGCCCTGAGTTCAGGCTCCAGCACTGCCAACAACCTCACTTTAGTGAGATTTTAGCTTTATCCATGTAGGCACATCTCACTGGAATCTTTGCTGGTAGAGATAGTCTTCATAATTTTGTCTCAAGGTAAAGGTCCTCCTGGGGTAGTACACAAAAGGTGTCATGGAGAGAGGAACCCCACTTGCTCCAGGTTTGAAGATGGCATAGGTCAAGCCAGCATGGAGTTGGCATGTCAGTCTTTTTCCTAGCACCATCTACCAGTGAATGTCAAATGACATTGATTGTTGTGGGATTGTGTGATTGAAGTGCCCCATTAAGGGCAGTGTTAGCACATCCAAACTTGGATACCAGTAATGCTGAAATCTCAAAGCTAAGATTTCTGTTGGCTACAGAAATGCTGGTGTGTCTGTTATTCACTAAAAGTTCAGGTGCAAAGATTCTGAAGCTTGATGCCATGTGTTTATTCCATTTAGTAAAATTATTTTAATGCACTGTATAAGTTAAAACATTTGATAAGAGTCAGGGGTAGTGAAAACATTGTTCTTGAATTCAGGTGTCTGGCAGGGTAATGGGGGGGTGTTGGTGGCTGGGACTATGAAGCTGGAGCTGCTATCAAACCATGGATCATGTTCCTCTTTGTCTGGGAGAAATGACTCCAAAGATGAAATTCGAATGGTGAGGAAAAGATGATGATGTACTCAGGAAATTTCTCCTAAACAAATGTTCATGTGGAAGTGGAATGGGGGCTGGGCATATCTGAGGCAGAGCTTAAGGGTGCTTCTCATGGCATTGAGAACGTTCCTTGCGACTTCAGGCATGCAGCAGGGTGTTTTAGATGGCCATTGTTAGATGGATGGAATAAGACTGGAGACAAGATGAATGCTGGGATCCTGCAATGCTCTTGCATGAGTGGCTGGTGGCTCACCTGAAAGAACTAATTATGTCTAAAAAAGAAATCAGGAATTTGTTTTGATTAGATAATACCTGTAATCCGAGGCATATTCAGGATCCTGATCTTAGCATTGTGGTTTAAATCCAACCGAGCAAAGGGAAAAATGCATGAGACTCTTACTCCCAGTTTAGAGCAAGAACAAAGATTGAAGTAGAGCTGTGGCTCAAGAGCTAGAGTGCTACCTTGAGCAAAGAAAAGCTAAGAAAAAGCTCCAGGTCTTGAGTTAAAGGCCAGGAATGAAAGAAGGAAGGTAAGAAAAGTGAAGTATGTGAGGAAGGGAAATATATAAATGAAAGAGAGAAGGAACTAGAAATTTAAAACTAGAGAATATTTAAAAGTCATCAGTCCTTCTAAGAAAAGTGTTGGAGTATGGGTTCTATATGTGGTGAACTGGAAGCCCAGCAGTGACTTGTTAACCAAAGAGTCACCATGATGAGCAAAGGATAGAAATCTGCATGAGCCTCTTAGCGGATGGAGTCACAGAAGAGAACCTCAGCTCCCATCCCATAGTTAGAAGTATATAGAGATGGGGAAGTTGGCATCACCTTGATGTCATTGTGTCCATGGAGACTGGAAGCCATGGCTCTGTGAAAGCACAATGTTCTGGTTACTGAGCTGAGAGGCTGAGGAGAGCCAAGTCCTGGCCATGAAGAAATCAGGGTGGCAGCAGAGCAACTCTGCTGCAGTGTGTGCCTGCTTGGCTGTTCTTATTCTGTGGTGGATCAGGCCAGAGCGGGTGATAGTAACTGTTTTGTGGTCACAAGCCCTTCACCAAGAGCTTCCTGTGGGATCCTCATAAGCTACAGGGTGGCTGGTGGTGGGATGTGTGTGGGGTGGAAGTGACAGAGGGATGGACGCATGGCAAGGTGGGTGATGAGATGAGAGGAATGATGAGAGCCCAGTTCATTGGTTTCCAAGGTTAATGGGTGGGAGGTAGAGAGGCATGGTGGAGGAAAGATGGAGGCAGGGGAAGGTGGTGACAGAGTGAGGCCATCTGTAGTGCCAGCCTGGCCATCATCTGAAGCCCATAGGCAGCTTCCTGATCCCTCACTTTGTCCTGCTCCTTGTGGAGGGAATGTCACGTGTACCCAGAGCTAGGGGTGGGGCAATGTTAGTAGCACCTGGAGAACCATTGGCCTCTACCTGGGTGAGGGGT
>NW_028327495.1:0-23197 GCF_031878675.1 Megascapheus bottae
TAGCTAGGGGACTAAGATCTGCAGATCAAGGTTTAAAATCAGCCTGGGTAGGAAAATCCATGAGACTCATATTTCTAATTAACCACCACAAAAGTGCTAGAAGTACAAGTGAGGCTTAAGTGATAAAGAACCAGCCTTAACTGAACAAACTAAAGGACAGTGCCTAGGCCTGAGTTCAGGTCCCAACACACACACACACACACACACACACACACACACACACACACACACACACACACACACACACACCTCTGTATTCAGAGTAGTCCAGTAAAGAATCAATGTAGGGACACAAAAAGATGAGAAAAGAAAAGATGCCCCCCCTTCAACTATCCCTAGAGCCCCTTCCATTTTTTCCCCCAGAATTCCAGACAGTACAAAGGCTGATTTTAGGCTTGTATAGCAGGTGGTGGCAGGGTTAGGCCAGCCAGCAGCAGTGTGCCGATTCAGCTGTGATAGAAGCAGCTGCTCTTCTCCAGTTGCTCATAACTGGCTGATCTCAATCACCTCGAAGAGAGACGAGGCGCAAAGGGCTCTTTTGTGGCCATGGGCAACTGGAATCAAGCCTTCTGCTTTCAGATTGTTATCTGTGTTGCAAACCAACGGTGTGACCTTGGGTAAGCTCATCATTTCAATTCTCTAGGAGACAGAATAACATAGTGGGTACCCCATGAGGACTTTGAAATCGGATGGAAGTAGGTTAGCCTCCAGCTCCACCTCTTTGACTAACTGTATGCCCTGTGTGGTATTTGTGGGCCCTTGGCCTATGTCGCCCCATGGAGCTGGCACTAGATTTAATGTTCTGCTGTTGCTCGCTCAAAATTCTTAAGATGTTTGAAACTAGGGATCATGTGGTTTCATTTTGCTCTGAAAATTATGTGTCTTATTCCATGTTACTTTGGGGAAAGTAATATGCTGGAGCTTCCAGAACCTTTTAATTGACTAGTGGGGCTATGGACTTTGGGGAGAGATTGTTAGAAATTAAGAAGCCTAGATTATATTGGATTCTTCAGGGTCTCCTGAAAACCAGTTGCCATGGGCCTGTGTGTAGTTTAGTGTTTTGTGACTGGTAGATGGAACCTTGCAATGTGGGTTAGATTCCACAGACTACTGGCCTCTGAGACAAATGATTCTTGTAGAGGAGTTCCCTACCTTTTTGCTGTTTGTCTACCTGAGGACTTCATCCTCCTTCTTCTTGGGAGTATAAAAGGCATGTGACATCCCATTACCAAGGGAACTCTGATCCTTGGGTGTTCATGATATGAACTTCAAGTTTTTGTTTCTGAATTGTTATTTCTCTCTTTTTCAATCAAGGAGAGGATGCCTGTGAAACATTCACTTGGTACAGAGTAAAGAGCTCAGTGAATATTAGCCATGCTTAATAAGGCCTTGACTTCAGTGTCTTCATTTGTAAAATGAAAGTATTAGACTCAAATGGAAAGACCTAGCACAAATCATATTAAGTGAGGTAAGCTAAGCTCAGAGACAAGAATGGCACGTGTTTTCTATCATATGTGGAAGCTACATCTAAAATACACTGGGACATGAAAAATTATACAGGACTCAAGGCATTCACACACAATGAGACCAAAGGAGGATATCCTTAGGGGAGGAACACAAAGATGCTGTGCATCTTAACATATAAAATGATATTTATCAAAAAAATGGTAGAGTAAAGCCAGGTGTTGGTGGCTGGCTCACACTTGTAATCCCAGATACTCAGGAGGCTGAGATCTGAAGATGGGGATTTGAAGCTAGTCTGGGCAGCAAAGTCCATGAGACTCTTTATCTCTAGTTAACTAGCAAAAAGCCAAATTTGAGGTATAGCTCAAGTGATACAGTGCCATTCTTGAGCAAAAAAGCTAAAAGATAGTGCCCTGGCCCTGAATTCAAGCCTCATTGCTGGCACAGAAAAGTATTAGATTGGAGCATATCTGAGACTTTATCAATAATTCCTTCAATTTTCCTTGAGCCCAACTGATTAAACAATACTTTAAAAACACAATGTCTATTCTTTATTTGATTGTTTTTTTTTCAGTGATAAAGATAAAAACCCAGAGCCTCCACCAATTAAAGATCCCACCCATCCTCTCCCAAAAGTGCCACAGACTAGGGATGAAGTCTTTAACATCAGAGCCTTTGAATTCCTTTTCCATATCCTAGAAAATAATCCAGTTTGATTTCATTACTTGAGAATTTGGGATATATACATATTGTATCATTAATATGATTATTTCTATCAAGGAGCATTGCATTTTATAACAATCACAGCTTGTTTTATCCATTCACTTAATGAAGATATTGATATAATTTGAGTGGAAGCATTGATGTAAGTCTTTAATTGTTTCATTAAACTGAATATTAGAATGAAAGAAAGTTATTTAATGTCAGCAGTGACTATCTGAACTAGGAAGTATTGTTTCTACTCAGCACTAATTCAGAAGATGAATTCTAATTCTTGTCACATTGGAATCAACTTCTTTTTGTATGAAGACTGTAAAGAAATAAAATATTTTATTTTATATGCTTTTACTTCAGAGGCACAAAATCTTGATTAAAAGTTACTATGCTTTATGTGTTAAAAGAAAAAAAAAACCGGAGCCTAAGAAATGCTAAGCAAGTAGCTACCACTTGCCCTGCTCTTTAAATATGAGTTCATTTCATCTCTTTATAATCTTAATTATTCAATTTTGGTGTTGAAGAATTGAACCTAGAGACTATCTTATTTTATCCATACCAACCACTCTTGAACTCTCCTTGGATACTTCTTCCATAATGATTTTATTTTAATTTTTTTTGTAATTAATAGAAGGGTTACATTATGTTTGCCAGATTCCATAATGATTTTTGCTTCTCTTTAGATCTAAATGTGCTTTCTTTAGTGAATATGCTATGTGGAATGTGTAGATTTGACACAGGTTCCTGCTATGTAGCCCAGGCTGGTCTCAAATTCAGCTACAGCTTCCTTGATGTCAGCATTGCAGGTATGGAAAACCAAGCTCAGCCTATGCATTATTTGAATGACCCAGGTGGGAGCAACGCATGTGTGGAACAATGGAAAATTGCTTGAGGGACAGTAGAATTTAGTGCATTGTTGGAGATCAGAATGTTTCATGGAGACAATTGAGCCACAAGCCCTACAAAGGAAGAAGTCAGCAAACAGGTTAGGAGACCAGCTTTGGACATGTGTGGAAGCAGGTTGAATACTGTAATATTTTCTTTGTTGTATATTGAAATTCTTTTTTTAAAGAAGGAAATATCTTCCCCACAAAATACCAGATGTTTAAACAACTCTGTCATCCTTTTGTATCTCTGTCATTTTTACAAAACACATTCACGTGTATGCATGTGCGCACACGCACACATGCACACACACACACACACACACACACATTTGTGTCCTGCTTTTATTTTAATAAAGTCTTGCTATAACCCACTTTTTCCAGCAACCTTATCATAAGCCACATGTTACCATTTCTTTTTCATTTTTGTTGGCTAGATTTTTGTTCTTCACAGATAGGCTAGAATTTATTTAAATACTATCTTTAAAATATTTGTGAAGCATAGAGCTGATTTATTTGAAAGAATGAATTTATTCACAGTTATTACATAACTCATTTTGGTATGTCTTAGGGTACTTCTGAAGCTTTTCATGCTTCAATAACTTCTGTGTACTTTTCCTGCTTAAAATAGAACTCATTTTCAACCAGCCACACCTATTCATTTTGTTTAACAATTGTTCATGAATTTAAATTTTTTCTACAATATATTAGGTAACCTTTCAGTGGATTGATTTTAATTGACAAAGTTGTTTCTTTTTATGAAGTGTACAGCATGAAGTTTTGAAGTAACGTATATATTGTGGAATAACCAAATAGAGTTAATTAACATATATATTACCTTATATGCTTCCTTAGTTGGTGAGAGCACTTAAAATTTATTCTGAGTGGTTTTCAAGGATACAATATATTATTATTACCTTTAGTCACCATACTGGAAAATATATGTCTTGAACTTATTCCCCCTAAGTGAAATTTTTTGTCCTTTGATTAACATGAATTGTTTTTTTATTCTTTTGTAAAGATTTGGCTTCCTTGCTGGCTTTACCTTGTTAGCTCTGCTTTCTCCACTGTACTTTTTATAATTTTCTTTACTTTTACAAATATTAATCACTCACATTAAAAACTGAATAACATTTACTATATTTAGGGCTAAAGATATAAATATTCCTGTGACAGAATGCTCCATTAATTATATCTCTGCACATGACTCTTTTACATTACATTGTTAAAATGGCACTACTTTGTTCAATCTTATTAAACCTTTGTTAAACATTATAGTGTAGACTAAAGTGAAACAAAATAATTTCTAAAAGCCCAAAGACTTTTAAAACTATATTTTAAGTATCTGTTAACCACATCCATAGGCAAGTAGAGTTATATTAGAACTGCATTATTTTCTGTATGACATACTTTTTTGATCAAAATCATGGCTACTTGCATCTCTGTTACTTTTTCTCTTTTTTGCCAGTCCTGGGGCTTGAACTCAGGGCCTGACCACTGTCTTTGGACTTTCTTTAAGCTACCGCTCTACCACTTGAGCAATAGCACCATTTCTGGCTTTTTCTATGAATGTGGTACCGAGGAATGGAACCTGGGTCTTTGTGAACGCTTGGAAAACACTCTACCACTAGGCCAAACTCCCAGACCTGTTGCTTTCTTTTTCTTTTTTTATTTTGTCAGTCGTGGGACTTAAACTCTGGGCCTGGATGTTGTTCTTGATCTCTTCAGCTCAAGGCTACTGCCCTACCACTTGAGACACAGCACCAGTTCTAGTTTTCTGGTGATTAATTGGAGATAAGAGTCTCACAGATTTTTTAGTGTCTGGGGTGGCTCTGAACCAAGATCCTCAGATCTCAGCCTCCTGAGTAGCTAAGATTACAGGTGTGAGCCACTGTGCGCTGCTTTTTTTGGGGGGGGGGTCTATTACTTTCATTTTGAGCACTGTAATTTTATTATGCTTGGTTGTAAAAGGCATTTTCTTTTTAAAATACAATTTTACATTTTTGTGCTAGTCTTGCATCTTGAATCCAGGCGTGGGTACTGTCTCTGAGCTACTTTGACTCAAAGTTAGCACTCTACTACTTGAACTACAGCTTCACTTCTGGCTTTTTGTGGTTAAATGAAGAGTCTCATTTTCTTTCCTACCTGGGCTAGTTTTGAACTGTGATCCTTAGATTTTAACCCCCTGAGTGGCTAAGATTACAAACGTTAGCTACCATCAGCATCTGGCTTAATGTTACTTTTTGAAGAACTTGCTGTAGGCAAGGGTAGGCCGTGCCAGAACTCACGATCTGCATACCTTAATCCTTCAAGTATCCAGAACCATGCGCATGTACCACTGTGCCTGGCTAATATACTTTATTTTTACTTTGGTCATAATCATAATATATATGTGATAATTTCTTGTTTAAAAATTAATTTATTATTATAGAGATGATGTACAGAGGGAGTACAATTACGTTAGTTAGGTAATGGGTACATTTCCTTTCATGCAGTGTCTTCTGTTCCCTCATTCCCTCTTAGTTCCTCTCTCCCATCTCCTTCCCTAAGTTGTGTAGTTCACTTTCATCAGTGTCCAGTGAGCTCTACTGCTGTAAATTCCCCCCCTTTCCCCTTGAGTTCTGTTCCCTCTTCCCCACCCTCCGAAAGATATACATGTGAATACACTATGATCATTTCTTCTTTTGCCTTGATATTGATGAATTTCTCTCACACATTGAGTCTAAACATATCATGCCATTTTTATCATTGATTATTTGAATCATCTGGAATTAATTTTTACCATTTCCCTAGTAGCAGTTATTAAGAGTTCCACTGCTGCTGAACTATCATCAGTCGAAAGACATTGTGGGAATTCTTTTTTCCATATCCATTCCTCCACAGAGCTGAAGTTGTTTGAATTCTGTTCTCATTGCTGATTTCATGGCTATCACCTTCCTCTTCTGCAGAGTGCCATCTATGTCTTGCTCTAGTATGTGGTTTTCTTTCTTGTTTTTTTTTTTCCAGTCCCAGGGCTCATACTCAGGGCCTGAGCACTCGCCTTGGGTTTTTTCAAGGCTAGAGCTCTTCCACTTGAGCGCCACAGCACCACTTCTGGCCTTTTCTATGCAGATAGTACCAAGGAATCGAACCCAGGTCTTTGTGCATGCTACCCAAGCACTCTACCAGTGGGCCAAACTCCTGGCTCACATCGCTCTAGTTTTTTTTTTTTTTTGCCAGTCCTGGGCTTGGGCTCAGGGCCTGGGCACGCTCCCTGGATTTTCTCAAGGCTAGGGCTCTACCACTTGAGCCACAGCACCACTTCTGGCTTTTTGCTACGTATGTGGTACCGAGGAATCGAACCCGGGTCTTTGTGCATGCTAGACAAGCCCTCTACCACTAGGCCAAACTCCCGCCCCCCCCATTGCTCTAGTTTTTAATGTAAAAACTTCAACCTTATACTCCAGCTCAACTGAAAATAACTATCAAATGAACACACCAAAACTGCATCTTGAAGTTGCACTGTGGGTTTTTTGTTTAATTTTATCATACATCTTAGTGTATTTTCGTTCTTTTATCTTATGTGTTAATTGAAGTTTAGAAGAGCAAATGTTAAGTCTTTGAAGAATTGGTTTAAATCTCAATAGTAACTGAAGTGTTCCTTTGTCTTACTAGTAGCTTGAGAGCAGCAGCTGTTGTGAGAGAATTAGCAAAAGGATACTGAGAATATATTGGGGTTACAACTGTGTTTAAGCTAAATATGAAGGTATAATATAATGTTATCAGGATTGAATTCAACAAACTTTGGTGGGATCATTAAGGAAAATGGACTAAGTACTGGGACCCAGAGTAACTTGCCTCTGAGTTGCATGGTTTTTAATGCTTCAAGCTAGCGCATGTCAGCCATGGGTCAGAGGGAACCTAGGGATGAAAATCTCCGCTTTATCAACCAGGCTCATTTCTTTCTCTGTTTTGCTCTGGTAATTTTGGGCGGTTTTTCAGAGTGGCAACAGAGACAAAACATTGCTTTTTTTGGGTGGTTAATTGGAGATAAGAGTCTCACAAATTTTCTTTAAACTGGACTAGCTTTAAACTGTGGATCCTCAGATTTCAGCCTCCTGAGTACCTAGGATTACAGGTGTGAGCCACCAGCGCCCAGCTCAGCTTTTTGATGAATGTGCCATTCAGAGCAAATGAAGTTGGAAGTTTTCAGAGTGAACATTATAAAATCTCTTTGAAAGACGGGGAGAGCCAAGAACAGTATGAATGTAGAGTAGCCCACTGTCACTGATGGGGAGAATTCTAATGTCTGCATTCAAGATTCCTTTTACTGTTCCAACAAGTAGAGTCGTGTAAAATGGGGTGGGAGAGGCTTTCTTTTTCTTTTTATTCTATCAAGGACTCTGACCCCCTGAAAGAATTCAATTAAAGGTCACAGTGTGGGAGAGGGGAGGGAAACCTTTCACAAAGTAAAAAAAAATAGAACACGTTCCATTCATCAGGTTTTAAAATTGGAAAAAGGTAACATAAAACCTCCTTTTCAATAAATACAAATACTTTACAAGAACTGATTTTATGCTATTCATAATTACAAGAGGAATAGAAGCAAGGGAAAGAATACACTGAATTACTGGTATGGAAGTATAGAATTGTTCTACTATAGCAAAGCTAAACAATGCCAATGTTGAAAGAATTGTAAATTACTAGTGCAAGATTGTGTGTGAGTATAGAAAGCTACTGTATATTTGTACCTTCTAGCTATTAATATTATTGTCCAATATTTTCAAAGGCTTCTCTCTACCCTTTGTTTCTACTTACATGTGTAGAGAGGCAACCTTCATGCTTCTTTTTTATCACCTGGTATACAGCATTTTGATTTTGTTGTTTAACGCACACACACACACACACACACACACACACAAACACACATATGCATTTTGGGGGGGTCCGTCATGGGACTGGGCGCTCTCTCTAAGCTCTTCAGCTCAAGGTTAGCACGTTACCCCCTCTACCACTTGGGAACTTAGTTCTGAGGAAAGTGGTTTGAAACCTGCGCGGCCTGTGAGACTCTTATCTCCAATTAACCACCAAAAAGCAAGTAGTGGAGCAGTAACTGAAATGATAGAGTGCCAGCTTTGAGAGGATAAGGTAATGGACAATGCCCACATCCTGAGTTCAAGCCCCAGAGTTCAAGCCCCAGTACCAACACACACACACACACTCACACACACACACACACACACACACACACACACACACACACACACACACACACACCATCCTATTCAGAAAGTTGCTTCTCCCCCCCTTATAACTCAATGTGCTTTTTTGAAATTGGCACTCCATTTTTTTTGGAAATGTTGGTGTATGTGTTGCTGAGATTGTATTTAGCATATTTCATTATGTTCACAAATGACAAATCTGTAGTTTTCCTCTTGAGAGTTTAGCTACAACTTGGATTAATAGTGATGGTGACAGTGTCCTCATGGAAGTAACTTGATAGAGCACTCTTAGGAACTGTTTGCATAATGAAATCATTACTCATTTGCTATTTTGTTTCTTTTGAGTTTTGCTAATAATATTGACTATTATTGCTTATAATTTTGTTTTTGTTTTTGTCTTTGTTTTTGCCAGTCCTGGGCTTGAGCTCAGGGCCTGAGCACTGTCCTTGGACTTTCTCAAGGCTAGAGCTCTACCACTTGAGCCTCAGCACAACTTCTGGCATTTTCTATGTATGTGGTACCAAGGAATTGAACCCGGGTCTTCGTGCATGCTAGGCAAGCACTCTACCACTAGGCCAAACTCCCGGCCCCGCTTATAATTGTTTTATTAAATTTAGATTCCTTATTTCTCTTTGGGTTCTTGGACTTTTAGAAAAATTAAAAAGGATTTATTGGAGCTTTTATGGTGAAAGTTATTCCTCTCATGATTTTTAGCATTTTTATATATAGAACTTCATTTTTCAAAGAAGTTTTTGCATTAATTATAAGTTTTTATTTAATATATTTATTTTGTTTTATTTTATTTTATCTGTTTCCCTTTTGATTTTGTTGGTTCTGCAGCTTGAACTCAGGACTTTGTGCTCTCACTTTTGTCTTTTTTGCTTGAGGCATTCTGCCATTTGAGGCCCAGGTCTACTTCTGGATTTTTCCTGGTTAATTGGAGATAAGGGTCAGTGGAATTTGTCTGTCCAGATGACTTGAAATTGGGATTCTGGGTCTCAGCCTCCTGAACTATTAGGATCACAGGCATGAGCCAGCTTTGTGCTGGTTGTTTTTTGAGATAAGGTTTCACTTCCTGTGCAGGCACAGCCTAGTTCTTGAGCCACCTATTTTAGACTCATAACTTGGATAACAACATGTACCCAGATATGGGTTAAGAAGAGGTCTTGTAAAATGTTCTGCCAGGGCTGGCTTTGAAGCACAATCCTCCCATTCTCAGCCTCTTTGTTACCTGGAATGATAGACATGAGTCACCAGTGCCTAGTTTTCCTCCCTCTTTTCTTTCCTCCTTTCCTTTCTCCCTTTCTCCCTTCCTCTTGATATATTTGAGACAGAGTTTTGCTATGTAGCCCAGGTTAGCCTTCTTTGTCAGTGCTAGGATTACAAGTATATACTACTTAGCCTAGCTTTGTATCCCATTTTCACTTCTTACTGTCTTTTGCTGGGTAACAGTTCTCCTATTTCATATTTATTGAGACTATCTTTAATTGATTATATAATAATCAAATAATATATTATAGAAAGGGACATTTTCCCAAAGTTTTTACCTGGGTCTTACAATAAACTTCATAATTATATTGTATTATTTTGTTTAGGTATACTGAATTCTTTGGCTGTTTTTTTTTTGCCAGTCCTGGGTCTTGAACTCAGGGCTTGAGCACTGTCCTTGGGCTTTTTCCTGGAGGCTATTGCTCTACCACTTGAGCCATAGCACCACTTCCAGCTTTTTTCTATGTATGTGGTACCATGGAATTGAACCCAGGTCTTTGTGCATGCTAGGCAAGCACTCTACTGCTAGGCCAAACTCCCGGGCATTTGGCTGTTGTTTTTATTTTACCAATTGATTCTTTATTTTCAGATAATGAAATAATTGTTAAGTTAGGCTTGTATTTGTCTCTGTCCTGTTGAATTACTCGACTTTTTTATTTTGTAAAACATAATTCAGTTTTATTCCATTTAGTGGATATATAAAATGTGTTTTCTGGTATGGTTATCATTTTTAGTGCCAGTTTTTAGTTTTATATTTGTTTTTTTATGTGTTTTGTGTGACTTTTTGTTTTTTTTATTATTTTTGTTTTCTGGTATGGTTATCATTTTTAGTGCCAGTTGTAGGGCTTGAACTCAGCCTGGGTGCTATCCCTGAGTCTTTGTGTTCAAGGCTAGTGGTCTACCACTTGAGCTATAAGCTTCACTTATAAGCTTTACTTATGGCCTTTTGGTGTTTAAATCAAAACTAGGAGTCTTACAGATCTCCCTGCTCAGGCTGGCTTTGAACTGTGATTTTCTCATCTCAGCCTTTTGAGTAGATAGGATTACAGGGGTGAGCCACTGGTACCTGATTCCTTTGTCATTCAAAAGAAATATTGTCTTTTTTTGTTTAGAATTTGTTCCCCCCTCTGATTCTTTAAGTCTTGGCCTTTTAATTTAACATGGCATACTTTAAGGAATAGCTATTTTAACATGCATTTTTATAACCAGAGAGGGTCCACTTTTATTAATCCAATTTATAATTTTTTATTTTATAATTTTTTATTTATTTACAGTTAGATTCACCAGATAGTAAGTGCATTACTTCTCACACATTGACACCCTTTCTCATGTTTTTGTCCCCATTTCCCTCCCCCATCCCCTTCCAACCATCTTGTTTTCCCCCCTTTTCCAGTTCAAATAAACAAATAAACATATATACAATATACCAGGTAACAAAGTCAGATACAGCAACAATATGAGATTAACCAAAGGGCAAAAAAAGAGAAGAGAAATAACACAGTACATTAAGAACAAGAATCACACAATTTATAATTCTTAATGTATAAAATTTGCTTGACAGTTATCCTATAGTTTTTTACTTGCAATGAGCTCTTTTTTCCTTTTTAAATTCATACTCAAGTACATTTGAGGGATGGTTTCATGATGGGGAAAGATAGTTTTAATTCTTTAACCATGATCCTTCATTCCTTATTGCTGTGTGCAGTGATATATTTCTAATACCCATTGAATATCCCTTATCTAAAATGACTGGAACCAGAAGTGCTTAGGATTTCAAATTTTTAAGATTATAGTATGTATAATGAGGTATCTTGGAGTTGGGATTCAATCCAAATATGAAATTCATTTATGCTCTGTATAAATTTATACACATAACCTTAAGGTAGTTTTACCTAATATTCTTAATAATTTTGTATAAGAAGCAGAATTTCATGGTGTAGAATTTTCCATTTGTGGTACAATGTCAACACTGAAATTTTGAACATTTTTTATTTCAGATTTGGGGTTAGGAATATTCAACCTATATAATTTGTTATTTACTCTGTGAACTTGTTAGACTGTCCATCTTATTCTATTTTTTTTCTTGTAGTCATTGGTGTTTCTCTAATTGCTATCATTGTCAATTCATTATCTATGTGAGAATTGCAAAATGTTTTATATGGACTTGGCTTGCTTTAAAAAAATCGTAGTGATTGAGTCTTATCTTGATTATTGTACTAATACTGCTATTCCTCCAAATAGAAAAAAAACAAAGTTAATTTCAAAGGAGATATTGTTTTTGCTATCTGCACAGATGTTCAGCTTCTTAAATTACCTTATTTAGTCTTTGCTTATAAATATTGTTTTCCAATGATACCTTTTCTAGGACATGAAAATAAATTTTTCTTTCCTTAGGCAAATGTACATGTGATTCATTTATGTTTGTTTGATAATATATTATTATATGATTAATATATAAGACATAAGATATATAATATATCTAATAATATATAATGCATAATAATATACAATATCTTATATATAAGATATATAAGATAATATTACATTCTTATATTTTTGTTGTTGTTGTTGTTTTTGTTTTTGTTTTTTGCCAGTCCTGGGCTTGAGCTCAGGGCCTGAGCACTGTCCTTGGACTTTCTCAAGTCTAGAGCCCTACCACTTGAGCCTCAGCACCACTTCCGGCTTTTATTTTTTGTATGTATGTGGTACCGAGGAATCAAACCCAGGTCTTTGTGCATGCTAGGCAAGCACTTTAACCACTAGGCCAAACTCCCGGCCCTACATTCTTATATTTTTAAACAGACTTTCCTACATGGGCTATCTCTAAACCTCACTCTTCAGTTCTAAGCCTCCTGAGTTGCTAGCCGTGAGCCCCTGGCATCTAGCCCAAATGATACATTCTCATTCTTATGGACACCCCCTACCTTCCCTATGATTCTAAAATATTTCAATTAAGTAAGATCTGTTTTATTACCCGTTTATTGAAATCTCAAGAAGTGTAACCTTCTTAGATGCTAGAGCCACATAGTTCTTTGTGTCTCCAAACTTGTTCAAGGATGTCGGTAGTTCCCTTATATTTCAATGTTTTCTTATCTTTCATAGCCAGACTCTTTGCAGGATATGCAGGGCAGGTCTCATACAAAATGGATGATATATTATCAGGCAAGACCTTTCTCAACTAGATTCAGGAAGGAATTAATCAATATGCTTCTTTGGAAAATTACTAAGAGAATGCCTTTGTATAAAAGCAGTCTATTAAATACTGATTATTAAATCTACCTGACAGGTACAAGTATGGCAAGGGGAAAATCACAGCTTGCATGGAAGATGCTCTTGGAACAAAAGTGAATGTTCACAGACCATTGGTATTATAATTGTAAACTTAATATGATGGTCTTTCTAAGGAACCATAAAACATTTTTTCTTGGAGTAGGCGAGTTACAACATCTTAATTAAGTTCTGTTCAGATAACATTGTGTTTCCTGGGGCTGTGAGAGGGAGGTTCAGTGTATCTGGGTGGAAAGCCTTTTTTAAAACCAATCCTGGGGCTTGAGCTCAGGGCCTGAGCACTGTCCTTGGGCTTTCTCAGGCCTAGAGCACTACCACTGGTGCCACAGCACCACTTCCAGCTTTTTCTATGTATGTGGTACCGAGGGAGCAAACCCAGGTCTTCATGCATACTAGGCAAGCACTATACCACTAGGCCAAATGCCCAGCTCCTGGGAGGCCTTTTTAACACATGCTCACTATAGTGAACAGAAGCTATATTGATCACAAATTACATAGATTTGATGAATTTTAGTGTGTAAAAATTTTTTTTCTCAATCTTTTTTTTTAGTATATATAGTTGTATCTCAGCCCTCTTGTATACTTACCAGAAAAAAAACCACTTCATTCTCAAATTATTTAGGGTCTCTCCTCCATTCCTTACTAGTCTGTCTTTACTTGTCATCTTCAATCTTTTTATGTCCATCCAGTCCTTTTATTTCCCCCTCAGATGGCTAGTGGATCTGAGCTTTGTTCTCCAGCGCTATCATCCATCACTCTGGACCAACATTTTAGTGTTCCAGGTTCAGCCTTCCCCGTTCTGTTTCCAAATCACTCAAACCCCATTATATTCGGATGGATTGTTCTCTCTACCAATCAAACCCAACCAATTCCATGCCGTAAAATAACCACTTTCTTCATGTCACTTCATTAGTTATGATCCGAGGGTGACTTTCCAATGCTTATTGTCTCATGTAAAAAGTCCTGTGTGCTTAAATTTCAAGGCCATGGTCATTTTACCTCACCTTATTTATTCTTCCTTGCCTCCCCCACAGCTCTTCCACATGCACCAGCCCCTGAACGGGGGCTGGCAACACTATCCTTCTAGTGCTGCTTGAAACCATACACTTTTTGTATCTCATCTATTTGTTTGTACTGGCACTAGCATTTGCATTCAGAGCCTGGGTGCTTTCCCTTCGCTTTTTTTGCTCAAGGCTGGCACTCAACTACTCAGGCCACAGCTCCACGTCTGGCTTTTTGCTGGTTAATTGGAGATAAGAGTCTCAGGGAGATTTGTTCTTCCCAGATCCTCCTGAGTAGCTAAGATTACAGGTGTAAGCTTCCAGCACTCAGCCAACATCACACACCCAGCCCCCCACACTTAAATTTAAATGTATGTATGTATTATCTTCTAAATCACCATAGATCAATACTTCTGCAAGATACGATAAAATAATTAGAAGAATGAAATTAAAATATAAATCTGTTCTTACTTACTAAATGGTAATCCCTCTGTATAAAAACAATTAAAAATTCTAAAACCCCATAAATATGAAAGCCTCACTTTTATCATTACAACTATAAGGCATAGAATGACTATCAAATTGCCATCCTGCTGTAGTTATCTTCATGAACATTGGTGATAAGGTGTTTAGGGGACAGGCATCAGTTATAGAGTCACACTGCGAGTCCTACTGCTTTGTCTCCTGCTGACTGGCACTGCCTTACCCTTTATTGAGGCTCTCCCTGCCCTGACTTGGAATGTCCTATTTCTTTGTCACCAGCCTCAACTGCCCAGGCTAGAGGGTCAGGTTGGGCTTGCTTTTGCAACTCCATGATGTTTACTGAAAGCATGCCTTGCTTGAACTTCTGCTCCTTTGGAGTTTACTTAATGCCAATATGTTCAGCACTTGATTATGTATGATAGCTTATTTTTTTTTCTTGAACAATTCTCCTTCTGTTAGTCCCGCCTACCCAGTGCCTTTGCGAGTAGTGTGAGATCCTGAAGAGTATGAAACAAATCTTCCTCTAACATCCAATATTATATCAGAACACCTAGTCAAATAATTCCCTCGCTCTGTATTGGGTTAATGCACAAACAAATCTTCTGTTTAATGACGTATCTTCTTTTTCTCCCTTCTGAAAAGTTGTCTTCACCAATACACAGGAAGTACTTGATTTATACATGTATTGAGTCGATTGATTAGAGCCTAGGTATCTAAAGCAGCCACTTTCCAACACTGCCCTGTCACAAAACTTTTATATACTGTGTAGAGTTGACCATGGCACAGGTTTTGGTTTGGCTATCTTTGGTAGTCATTTTGTGCTGACTCACACCAGTTGGTTCCAACCCTGATTTTATGATTCATGGACTGTCATATGTTAGGAGTGTTGTGAAACTTCAAAAATTATTCTTAATTTACTCTCTCTCTCTCTCTCTCTCTCTCTCTCTCCACACACACACACACACACACACACACACACACACACACACACACACCATGTAATATTTTTGTTTCTTTAGAGATTAGAAGCTTTACATACAGAGAAAAGATATTGCAGTTTTCCCCAAGTCATGGAAATTGCCAAAATAGCCTATTTTAGGAAAATGGTCTAGTCTGTACGCCCCTTGATTCAGTGAATAATTTCTCCTTTATGTATATAGTTGCAGAATTATGTCTTTGTTGGTCATGTGCCAGTCATCCATAAGCAGTTATATTTTCATCTCAACCAGCAATTTTATTTTACATAACTGGAACAGTCTGCTGTTAAAACATTTTATGGCAGTAAGTTTAATGATGTTGCTGGGTTAGCCAAAGAATACTGAGCTTTGAAACTTTTCAATTAAAATATAATAGACACACACACACACACACACACAATTGTGCACAAATCCAGAGTTACAGCTCTGTGATTTACTGCAAAGTGAACACACTTGTATAACCAAGGTGAGAATTTGCCTGGGAACTTTCTTTTCTTTTCTTTCACAGCCCCAGTGGAGGCTTCTTAAACACATAGCATTAGTGGGAGTGCATGTTATGAAGTGTAAATAGGAATCCATGTGTGGAGATCCTGCACAGTTGAATGAATTAAGCCTTTGACTTGTCTCATTGTCCTGAGATCATTGCCGCCATCTGTCTGGCAGCACACATTCTGACAGCTTCTTAAATCTATAGGGTCTTTCAGTTCATTTATTTTGTTTAAAAGAGATTTCCAGGTGTTTTGAATTATATTTAGTTGTGGTTAGTGGTAAATTTATGAGCTGGCAGGCTACATCTTCTTGACTTATACCATACATAGAATCTGCAAAAAGAGGGCTCAGTGTCTTTCTCTTTCTCCCTTCCTCCATTTCACTGTGTGTATGTGTATTGTACATATGTGGTATAGGTGTATGAATATTGATATATGTACACAAATATTGAATATTCAATTGGGCACCTCAATAGTATGTATGTATATGTATAATTTTTGCCTTTCAAAATTTCAGTTTGGAAAAGATTAAAATTGTTCCCATTTCCCCAGTATTTTTTTTAAGTTTTTTTAAAAGGCAAGTTTTGAGGGAGGGCACAGAAATGAAAGGACAAGGCATTGAACAAATGTAGCTGTGCTAGTCACTGGATACTATGTCAAAAATGAACTATACAATGTGTGGGTGGGTACATACAGGAGGGAAAAAATGAGAGAGAGTGAGGGAAGGGATGACACTGTCTAAAAAGAAATGCACTCATTACCTGATGTATGTAACTATAACCCCTCCATATATGACCTTTATAATAACCAAAAAATTGGAAAAAAAAGTTTTCATGTACCACTTAATATCTTGACCTAAGATTAGATACAGTTATCATAAAGTACCTGTGGCCAGAAAATATGCCTACTTACTTCTGCAAGGCCCTATGTGGTTTGTAGGATTAACATTTTAATCAACACCTACATTAAACTTCTCAGTGATGATCTAGGTGTATTAGTGGTAAACATTCCAAAAATCTCTTTTTAGGAATAAAAAGGAAAGAAACAGGGCCAAGAGCGTGGCCTAGTGGTAGAGTGTTTGCCTAGCATGTATGAAGCTCTGGGTTCAATTCATTGGTATCACATACAAAGAAAAAGCTGGATGTGGACCTATGGCTCAAGTGTTAGAGCACTATCCTTGAGAAAACTCAAGGTCAGTACCCAGGCCCTGAGTTCAAGCCTCCTGACTGGCAAAAAAAAAAGAAAAGAGAAAAAGAGAAGATATACTTAAATGTTATTCTCCGTAGGTTGCTATTGGCTCACACCTGTAATTCTAGCTAATCAGGAGGCTGAGATCTGAGATCTGATGAAAGTCTGTGGCGCTTACCCAGTTAACTAGCAAAAAGCCAGAAGAGGTAGAGCCCCAAGTCTTAGGTGGAAAAGCTAAGGGACAGCAGCCAGGTCTTGAGTTTAAACCTTCGTATTGACACAAAAAAATTATTCTCATGGATTGTGTCAAGGAGAAAAATGGCCATACTGCCAGTCTGTTTCACCTCCCTAACACATTTCTAGGACAATATACAGAGTGTTCTATGTGTGGGATTTTCCTTATTTTTTTACCCTTCCCCTAGCAATAATTCCTTAACTCTGTGCAACATTTAACCTTGAGGCAAAGTACCAGTCACTTTTGAAGCTTGCTTTTGAATGGAACTCATTTGCTTACCCATGGGATTAATTAAGGTATGTATTACAATTATGAAGTTTGCATATATGTGGGGCTGCCATTTTCTTTGGTTTATAAAGTAGTTAATTAAGTTCTGCTGGCCCATAAAAAGTCACTGTCACAGTTACTATTACGTGGAATATGATAGGGTGTGTGATTGGAGTGCTGTTCTTTCCATGACCTAACTATGGAGGATTTGTTCTTTAGTGGATGAGAGATGAGTTAAGCAATAAGATATTTAAACATTTTAAGAATCCAGCAAGACAAGTTAGAAAAGAGATTCCTGTGAACTTCCGGCATTCAACAGAGATGTTCTGAGCCCTAGTAATTTTGGATCTCTTTCTTCTTTGGCTCATATTCTTTCTACTAGGCATTTATGGTTTCTTCCCCACACCCACCTTCTCCACCATCAGGGTCAGCCTCAGAGGAGTGTTTCCCTAGAGACCTGCAGAGGAAGGGTTTCCGGTTGTCCTTGCTTTTTTTTTCTTCATTTAAAGGCTTTGTTTAAACCTGAATACTAAAGGGTAGGGGAGAAGCAGTTTTTTTTCCCATGGGTTAGGAAGTATCTAGCTGCTTTTTATGCTCTTTTATTACCAAACTGGTACAATTGTACACTTTGTGTGCTATGTGATGTGTGTTTTTTTATATAAATATGTTAAATCCAAATTCAGAAGAACAGAGGAGGAACAGGATTATGACTCCCTTGGGCTATTCTAGATTTATTATATGATCACTGAGGAGAGAATTAAGAGCAGAGCTGAGGTTTTTTTAACATATGTTTTTGTGTTCATCTTGGGGCTTGAATTTACAGCCTGGGCTTGGTCCCTGAGCTTTTGTGGTAAAGGCTACCGCTGTAGTGTCACAATTTCACTTCGTTTTTGATGGCTAGTTGGAGATAAGAGTCTTATGGACTTTCCTGCCAGAGCTGGCTTCAAACTGTGCTTATCAGATACCAGAGTCCTGAGTAGCCAAGTATGAGCCACTGGCACTTGGCAAGAATACAGGTTTTAAAATTAAATATCATAGCCCAGAATGATGCCACACACCTATAATTCCAGTACTCAGGAAGCTGAGGCTGGAGGATTCCAGCACCCCTCCTCCCAGACTGCATAATGGGGCCCTGACTCAAAAAAGAGAGAAAGAACTGGCACCAGCGGTTCATGCGTATAATCTTAGATGCTCAGGAAGCTGAGACCTAAGGATTATGGTTCAAAGCCAGCCTGGTAGGAAAGTCTGTGAGATTCTTTATCTTCAATAAATTACTCAAAAACAAGAAGTAGAGCTGTGGCTCAAACAGTAAAGTGCCCTGAGAAAAAAAGGCTCAAGGACAGTGCCCAGGCTCTGAGTTTAAATCCTAGGACCACACATACACACAACAAAAAGTAGCGTAGTTTGGGCTGGGAGTTTGGCCTAGTGGTAAGAGTGCTTAGCATACACGAAGACCCGGGTTGAATTCCTCGATACCACATACATTGAAAAAAGCCAGAATTGGTGCTGTGGCTCAAGTGGTAGAGCTCTAGCCTTGAAAAAAAAAAGCCCAGGGACAGTGATCAGGCCCTGAACCCAAGCCCAGGACTGACAAAAATGAGACTCTTATCTCCAGTTAACCAGCAGAACGCTGGAACTGGAGCTGTGGCTCGAGGGAAAAAATTCAATTTAAGGCACAAGGCCCAGTAGGGGTACACACACACACACATAAAGAAAGAAAAGAATATGTATGAGATATTGAAATTTTGGAGGGGCTGGGAATGAAGAGTGCTTATCTGGTGTACATGAAGCCCTGGGTTCGATTCCTTAGTACCACATAAACAGAAGAAGCTTTGGCTCAAATCTTGAGCCAAAGAAGCTCAGGGACAATGCCCAGGCTCTGAGTTCCAGCCCTAGGACTGGCAAAAAATATTGGAAACAAGAAAGTTCAGACTTGGTAACAAAATAAAACAAGGAGAGAACAAAAGAGAACCAGCTTTTGAAGTATGTAAAATCAAATAGCAATAGTGATACAAAAGTGTCTGCAAGGAATGTGGGGAAAAAGAAATCTACTCTTGGCAAACTAAGAATTTGTGTTCAGGTGTCAAACTTTTTACTTGGTGATAAATGGTTTGCAATATGCTCTGGCTTGAATGGGAGAGCTGGAATAGATGTTTAGAATTTGGAATTTTTTTTGTCAGTTGTGGAGCTTGAACTCAGCCTGGGCTCTGTCTCTGTGCTCTTCAGCTCATAGGCTACCACCTTCCCCCTTGAGCTACAGTGCCACTTCCTGTTTTCTAGTGGTTAATTGGAGATAATGGTCTCACAGTCTTTAGTGACCAGGCTGGCTTTGAACTGCAATCCTCAGATGTTAGCCTCCTGAGTAGCTAGGATTACAGGCATGAGCCACCATGCCCAGCTTAGAATGTGAAATTTATAGAAAAATAATCATGTCTAAAACACATAATAGAATTTAGAGAGAGATGTTTATATATATAATTCTTAGGAGGAACTAGACATAATATTGTATATGAGTATACTAGGACTTGAACTCACAGCCAGGGTACTGTCCCTTACATTTTTCTGCTCAAGGCTGGTACTCTACTACTTGAGCCACAGCTATGCTTTTGGCCTTTTGCTGGTTAACTGAAGATCCTGTCATGGACTTTCCTGCCTGAGCTGTTTTTCAACCATTAGTTCTCAGATCTCAGCCTCCTGAATAGATAGGATTATAGGTACTACAGACATGAGCCACTGGGCCAGCCTCATACTTAGAGCACCATATGAACTAACATGAGTGAAGGACAGAAGTAGGGCATTAGCTGGGTGCTGGTTGCTCACGCCTGTAATCCTAGCTACTTGGGAGGCTGAGATCTGAGAATTGCTGTTCAAAGCCAGCCCGGGCACAAAAGTCCATGAGATTCTTCTTCCTTTTTTGTCAGTCCTGGGGTTTGAACTCATGTCTGGGCACTGTCCTTGAGCTTTCTCAAGGCTAGTGCTCTACCACTTGAGCCTCCATTTCCAAGTTTTTTCTGTGTATATGGTTCTGAGGAATGGAACCTAGGACTTGATACATGGTAGGCAAGCACTCTACCACTAGGCCACACTCTAGGCCTCCCTGTGAGATTCTTATTTCCAATCAACCACTAGAAAATCATAAGTGGCACTGTAGCTTAAGTGGTAGAACACTAGCCTTGAGCTGAAGAGCTCAGGGACAGTGCCCAGGCCCAGAGTTCAAGCCTCACGACAGACCCTCCTCCCCCCCAAAAAAAGAAGTAAGGCGTCACCTTATGTCCAATACCAAGAGAAGAAATGCAGTGAAATAGTACCTAAAAATCATTGTAGAGAGCAAAGGAATATAAGGGGATAGAGGGATGAGTTTGATAAGGGTACATTTTCTGCATGCATGGAAATGTCATGATGAAATCGTTCTCATACAACTAATATATACTAGTAAAATCATTTACAATTCCTTTTAGCTGTGTAATTCTAGAATATATCCTCCTTTATCATATAAATTTAGAATCTCATAATGCAACCTTCTAGAATATATCCTCCTTTATCATATAAATTTAGAATCTCATAATGCAACCTACAGTAGTGCAGAATGTGATACGATCCTAATTGGTTTTATACTCTATTCCAGTAGGAGATATATCCTCAGAAGCCTTTTATCAAAGACTATATTTTACTGCATAAACCCTAGGAATAGCAGCACAAGGTAGAAGCTTGCACATATTCTCTTAAAATATGGAATAGTAGCTCACAAAACTCAAGAGCAAATGAATTCTTCCAGAGAGCTTTAGCAGGCTTTCCTTCCCTCTTTTCAACAAATATGTGTTTGTTCTTTTTGCCAGTCCTGTGGTTTAAACTGAGGGCCCGAGCACTATCCTTGGGCTTTCACAAGACTACAGCTCTACTATTTGAGCCACAGAACGACTTCCTGCTTTTTTCTATGTATGTGGTACTGAGCAATCAAACCTGGGTCTTCGTGCATGCTAGGCAAGCACTCTACCACTGGCCAAACTCCCAGCCTCATTTCTTTTATATTCTAGACAAGCTTTCTACCATTGAGCTATACCCCCAACATTTCATATCAACTTTGATATGAAGGATCTAGGGTACAGAAGAGTCAGTCATTTTTTTTCAAGACTCAGCCCAAGCAGAAGGTGAATTGAATTTTACAGATGGCTGCTTTTGCTTCTCATTGAGAAACTAAGGACGAACAATTGTCAATATATAACTTTCAGCTCCGTATATCTAGTCTCTTGGATCTAAATTCAAATCAAGGCTTTGTCAATAGCTTACATTATACAAGTACAGAGTAAGGCTGTCTGTGGTATTTGTCCTGTTAGCAGCCATCATACCTTGGGGGTGGTTAGGTGGAGCCAGGACTGGAGGATGGAGTTTGTGTCCCTAAACCTGACACACCCTGATATCTTCCTAGATTAGTAAATCATCTTATCCATATTTTGTTGTGTAATACTGGTGAAAGGGAAGTAATTTGAATAGTTGCCCATAAGACATCTTGGAGATTTTGAGATATCAAAACTTCCAACAGAATGGGAACAGCTATATACAATGTAAACAGTTCTTTGGTAAATACTTACCTGTAACTGAAGCCTCCAAAGCAATGGAAGTCAATGTCTTCTCTTTGGGAAAAATACCATACAGTGACAAAGACTTGAATGTAAGACAGGATCTATGTAAATATGCAATGTGAGCGATTCATAGTAGAGATATTCGTAGAGTTGGCTTTTTGAGGAAATGTAGTGCACACAGACTTGACAGTTCCTAAGCAATGCCTAAACAAAGAGATAATGAATCTATTCATTCTCCCAGTCCACCAAGTTGCAAGATGTAATAAGTTTATGTACCAAATGAATGTTGTAACTGTGTCTATTTTTAGAGGGGACTTGAGCTCTTGACTAGGGGCCTTCCATCTAGTTCAGGATTTTATTTTGTTGTTTAAATTTCCCTTGAGCAATAAAATAAAACTCACTCAACTGCCAATTCTCTCATGTGTTAAATCTTGGAGTTGGGAAATTAAGGAAGTATTAGTGTTTCATATTGGAAATGCCAGCACAGCATAGGTAGTTTGCTGAGGACTTAAGGTAGCAACAATATATTAAGTGCCTTGGTATATGTGGGGCATAGAGCATTCAATTGTTTATTACTTTTCAGTACAATGTGACCACTTCAATAAAAGGCACTAATACCCTCAAATACCTAGGTCTTTGCTGGAACCATTATCTTCTGTGTCAATTCTGGGATCCTTGACATTTTCCAATATAATCATGCCCTAGCTTGTTTGCCCAAATTCTGTAGACTGTTGAAAGTGTCCCTCATGCTCATCTCATTTATATTGGCTGGACTCGCCTTCTCAGTCAAGCTTTGTTCCAAAAGACTGTTGCAAGATTCATCTGCATAGAATGAGTTGCCAATTCCTGTTCTTAAAATCTACAGAATCACTCCTCATTCCACTCCCATCATTTCTATTCTGTTCTCACCTCTTCTCAGCCTAGCTCAGTCCTTTCTGCACTCTCATGAGTACAGCTTTTTGTTGTTGTTATGTCCATTCTGGGGCTTTCTTACTCTAGGCTGGTACTCTTCCATTTGAGCCATAGGTCCATTTCCAGCTTTTTGGTAGTTAATTGGAGGCCAGAGACACGTGAACTTTTCTGCCTTGGCTGGCTTTAAACCATGATCCTTGGCTTTCAGCTTCTTGAGTAGATAGGATTAGGGAGAGCTTTTGGAGG
>NW_028327496.1:0-20000 GCF_031878675.1 Megascapheus bottae
TGGTAAGAGTTAGGTTTAGGGTTCTGGTTAGGGTTAGGTTTAGGGTTAGGGTTAGGGTTAGGGTAAGGCTATGTCTTATGGTTAGGGTTAGGGTTAGGTTTAGGGTTAACGTTAGGGTAAGGATAAGGGTAAGGGTTAGGGTTAGGGTTAAGGTAAGGGTAAGGGTTAGGGTTAGGCTGAGGTTAGGAAAGGGTAAAGCTTAGGGTTAGGTTCAGGGTAAGAGTTAGCGTGAGGGTAAGGGTAAGGATTAGGGTTAGGGTTAGGGTTAGGGTAATGGTAAGGGTTAGGGTTAGGGTTAGGGTTAGGGTGAAGTTTAGGGTTAGGGTTAGGGTAAGTGTTAGTGTTAGGGTTAGGGTTAGTTGTTAGGTTTAGGGTTGGGGTTAGGTTTAGTGTTAGGGTTAGGTTTAGGGTCAGGGTAAGTGTTAGGGTTACGGTTAGGGTTAGGTTTAGGGTTGGGGTTAGGGTAAGGGTAAGGGTTAGGGTTAGGGTTAGAGTTAGGGTTAAGATTAAGGTTAGATTTAGGGTTAGGCTTAGGGTTAGGCTTAGGTTTAGGTTTAGGGTTAGGGTAAGGGTAAGTGTTAGGGTTAGGGTTGGGTTAGGGTTGGGGTGAGGGTAGGGTTTAGGGTTAGGGTTAGGGTTAGGGTTAGGGTTTAGGGTTAGGGTTAGGGTTATGGATAGGTTTAGGGTTAGGGTTAGGGATAGGGTAAGGGTATGGTTTAGGGTTAGGGTTAGGGTTAATATTAGGGTTAGGTTTAGGGTTAGGGTTGAGGAAAGGGTAAGGTTAGGTTAAGGGTTAGGGTTACGGTAAGGATTAGGGTTAGTGTTAGGGTAAGGGTTAGGGTTAGGGTTAGCATTAAGGTTAGGGTTAGGGTTAGGGTAAGTGTAACGTTTAGGGTTAGGGTTAGGGTTAGGGGTTAAGGTTAGGGATAGGTTTAGGTTTAGGGTTAGGTTAAGGGTAAGGTTTAGCGTTAGGGTAAAGGTAAGGGTTAGGGGTTAGGGTTAGTGTTAGGGTTAAGGTTAGTGTTAGGGTAAGGGTAAGGGTAAGGGTTAGCGTTAGGGTAAAGATAAGGGTTAGGGGTTAGGGTTAGTGTAAGGGTTTGCGTTAGGGTTAAGTTTAGTTTTATGTTTAGGGTTAGGGTTAGGGTAAGGTTAAGGTTTATGGTTAGGGTTAGAGTTAGGGTTAGGGAAAGGGTAAGGATTAGGGTTAGGGTTAGGTTTAGGGTAAAGATTAGGCTTAGGGTTATTGTTAGGGTAAGGGTTACGGATAGGGTTAGGGTTAGGGTTAGCATTAAGGTTAGGGTTAGTGTTAGGTTAAGAGTAAGGTTTAGCGTTAGGTTTAGGGTTCGGGTTAGGTTAGGGTTAGGGTAAGGGTAAGGGTTAGGGTTAGGGTTAGGTTAGTGTTAGGGTTAGGGTTAGGTTTAGGGTTAGGGTAAGTGTAAGGGTTAGCGTTAGTGTTAGGGATAGGTTTAGGGTTAGGGTTAGGTTAGGGTTAGGGTAAGGGTAAGGGTTAGGGTTAGTGTTAGGGTTAGCGTTAGGTTTAGGGTTACGGTAAGTGTAAGGGTTAGGGTTAGGGTTAGGGATAGCTTTAGGGTTAGGGTTAGGGTTAGGGTTAGGGTAAGGGTAAGGGTTAGGGTTAAGGTTAGGGTTAGGGTTAGGGTTAGGTAAGGGTTAGGGTTAGGGTAAGGGTTAGGGTTAGTTTTAGGGTTGGGGTTAAGTTTAGGGTTAGGGTAAGGGTAATGTTAAGGGTTAGGGTTAGGGTTAGTGTTAGGGTATTGGTTAGGGTTAGGGTTAGTGTTAGGGTTAGAGTGAGGGTTAGGATTAGGTTTCGTGTTAGGGGTTAGGGTAAGGGTTAGGGTTAGGCTAAGGGTTAGCGTTAGTTTTAGGGTTGGGGTTAAGTTTAGGGTTAGGGTTAGGGTAATGTTAAGTGTTAGGGTTAGGGTTAGGGTATTGGTTAGGGTTAGGGTTAGTGTTAGGGTTAGTGTGAGGGTTAGGGTTAGGTTTCGTGTTAGGGGTTAGGGTTAGGGTTAGGGTAAGGCTTAGGGTTAGGGTTAGGGTAAGTGTTAGGTTTAGGGTTACTGTTATGGTAAGCGTAAGGTTTCGAGATAGGGTTAGGGTTAGGGTTAGGGGTTAGGGTTAGGGTTAGGGTTAGCGTTAGGGTTAGGGTAAGGATTAGGGTTAGGGTTAGCGTTAGGGTAAGGGTAAGTGTTAGGGTTAGGGTTAGGGTTAGGTTTGGGGTTACGGTAAAGGTAAGGTTTAGGTTTAAGGTCAGGGTTAGGGTTAGGGTTAGGTTTAGGGTAGGGTTAGGGTTAGGGTAAGGGTAAGTGTTAGGGTTAGAGTTAGGGTTAGGGATAGGGTAAGGCTTAGAGTTAGGGTAAGGGTTAGGGTTAGGGTTAGGGTTAGGTTTAGGGATAGAGTTAGGGGAAGGGGAAGGGTTAGGATTACTTATAGGGTTGGAGTTAAGTTTAGGGTTAGGGTTAGAGTTAGGGTAAGGGTTAGGGTTAGGTTTAGTGTTAGGGTAATGGCTAGGGTTAGGGTTAGGGTTAGGGTGAGGCTTAGGGTTAGGGTTAGGGTTAGGTTTAGGTTTAGGGTAAGGGTAAGGGATAGGGTTAGGGTAAGGGTTAGGGGTTAGGGTTAGGGTTAGGTTTAGATTAAGGGTTAGGGTTAGGTTAAGGGTTAGGGTTAGGGTTAGGATTATGTTTAGGGTTAGGGTTAAGGTTAGGGTAAGGGTTAGGGTTAGGGTTGGGGTTAGGATTAGGATTAGGGTAAGGGTAAGGTTTAGGGTGAGTGTTAGGGTAAGGGTTAGGTTATTGTTAGGGTTAGATTTAGGGTTCGGTTTAGGGTAAGGATAAGGGTTAGGTTTAGGGTTAGTTTTAGCTTTAGGGTTGGGGTTAAGGTTAGGGTTAGGATTAGGGTTAGGGTAAGAGTTAGGTTTAGGGTTATGGTGAGGGCTAGGTTTAGGGTTAGGGTTAGGGTTAGGGTAAGGCTATGTGTTAGGGTTAGGTTTAGGGTTAGGGTTAGGGTTAACGTTAGGGTAAGGGTAAGGGTAAGGGTTAGGGTTAGGTTTAAGGTAAGGGTAACGGTTAGGGTTAGGGTTAGCATTAGTGTAGGGTAAGGTTTAGGGTTAGGTTAAGGGTATTGGTTAGCGTGAGGGTAAGGGTAAGGGTTAGGGTTAGGGTTAGCGTAAGGGTAAGGGTTAGTTAGGGTTAGGGTGAAGGTTAGGGTTAGGGTTAGGGTTAGGGTAAGGGTAAGAGTTAGTGTTAAAGTTAGCGTTAGGGTTAGGGTTAGGGTAAGGGTAAGGGTTAGGGTTAGGGTTAGGGTAAGGGTTAGGGTTAGGGTTAGGGTTAGTGGTTAGGGTTGGGGTTAGGTTTAGGTTTAGGGTTAGGTTTAGGGTCAGGGTAAGGTTAGGGTTATGGTTAGGGTTAGGTTTAGGGTTAGGGTTAGGGTAAGGGTAAGGGTTAGGGTTAGGGTTAGAGTTATGGTTAGAAATAACGTTAAGGTTAGGGTTAAGGTTAGGGTTAGGGGTAGGGTAAGGATTAGGGTTAGTCTTAGGGTTAGGGTAAGGATTAGGGTTAGGTTTAGGGTTAGCATTAAGGTTAGGGTTAGGGTTAGGGTAAGGGTAATGGTTGGGGTTAGGGTTAGGGTTAGGGTAAGGGTTAGGGTTAGGGTTGGTGTTAGGGTTAGGATTAGTGTAAGGTAAGGGTTAGGGTAAGTGTTAGGTTAGGGTTAGGGTTAGGGCTAGGTTTAGGGTTAGGGTTAGGGTTAGGGTAAGGGTAAGGGTTAGTGTTAGGGTTAGTGTTAGGTTTAGGGTTGGGGTTAAGTTTAGGGTTAGGGTTAGGGTAAGATTTAGGGTTAGGGTTACTATTTGGGTTAGGGTTATGGTTAGGGTTATGGTTAGGGTAAGACTATGTGTTAGGGGTAGGGTTAGGGTTAGGGTTAGGGTTAGGTTTAGGGTTATGGTAAGGGTAAGGGTTTGGGTTAGGTTTAGTGTTAGGGTTAGGGGTAAGGTTAGGGTTAGGGTTAGAGATAGGTTTAGGGTTAGGGTTAGGGTAAGTGTAAGGGGTAGGGTTAGGGTTAGCTTTAGGTTTAGGGTTAGGGTAAGGGTTTGTTTTAGGGTTAGGGTAAGGGTTAGGGTTAGGGTTAGGGTTAGGGTTAGGGTTAGGTTTAGGGTTAGGGTTAGGGTTAGGTTTAGGGTTATGGTAAGGGTAAGGGTTTGGGTTAGGTTTAGTGTTAGGGTTAGGGGTAAGGTTAGGGTTAGGGTTAGAGATAGGTTTAGGGTTAGGGTTAGGGTAAGTGTAAGGGGTAGGGTTAGGGTTAGCTTTAGGTTTAGGGTTAGGGTAAGGGTTTGTTTTAGGGTTAGGGTAAGGGTTAGGGTTAGGGTTAGGGTTAGGGTTAGGGTTAGGTTTAGGGTTAGGGTTAGGGTAAGGGGAAAGGTTAGGGTTAGGGTTAGGTTTAGAGTTAGGGTAAGGGATAGTGTTAGTGTTAGGGATAGGGTAGGGTTTAGGGTTAGGTTTAGGGTTAGGGTTAGGGTTAGGGTAAGGGTTAGGGTTAGAGATAGGTTTAGGGTAAGGTTTAGGGTTATGGTTAGGGTTAGGGTTGGGGTTAAGGTTAGGTTTAGGGTTAGTGTAAGAGTAAGGGTAAGGGTTAGGGATAGGTTTAGGGTAAGGGTAAGGTTTAGGGTTAGGATTAGGGTTGGGGTTAAGGTTAGTTTTAGGGTTAGGGTAAGAGTAAGAGTTAGGGTTAGGGTTAGGTTTAGGGTTAGGATAAGGGTTAGGGTTAGGTTTAGGGTAAGGACAAGTTTTAGGGTTAGGGTTAGGGTTAGGGTTTGTGTAAGGGTAAGGGTTTGGGTTATGGTTAGGGTAAGGGTAAGTTTTAGGATTAGGGTAAGGTTAAGGGGTTAGGGTTAGGGTTAGGGTTAGGGTAAGGTTAATTGTTAGGGTTAGGGTTAGGGTAAGGGTAAGGTGTAGAGTTATGTTTAGGGTTGGGGTTAAGGTTAGGGTTAGGGTTAGGGTAAGGGTAAGGGTTAGGGTTAGGGTTAGGGTTAGGGGAAGGTTTAGGGTTAGGTTTAGGGTGAGGGTTAGGGTTAGGATTAGGGGTTACGTTTCGGGTTAGGTTTAGGGTTAGGGTAAGGGTTAGGGATAGGGTTAGGGTTAGGGTTAAGGTAAGGGTTATCGTTAGGATTATGGCAAAACAAAGGGTTATGGTTAACTTTAGGGTTAGGGTTACGATCAGTGTTAGGGTAAGTTTAGGGTTAGGGTTAGCGTTAGGGTTAGGGTAAGGTTTGGGGTAGGGTTAGGGTTAGGGTAAGGGTAAGGGTTAGGGTTAAGGTTATGGTTAGGGTTAGGGTAAGGGTTAGGGTTAGTGTTAGGGTTAGGGTTATGGGTTAGGGTTAGGGTTAGAGCTAGCGTTAGGGTGAGGGTAAGGGTAAGGGTAAGGGTTAGGGTTAGGGTTAGGTGAAGTTTTAGGGTTAGGGTTAGTGTGAGGGTTAGTTTTAGGGTTATGGGTTACGTTTCGGGTTAGGGTTAGGGTTAGGGTAAGGGTTAGGTATAGGGTTAGGGTCAGGGTTAGGGTAAGGGTTATGGTTAGGATTATGGTAAAAGAAAGGGTTATGGTTAAGTTTAGGGTTAGGGTTACGGTTAGTGTTAGGGTAAGGTTAGGGTTAGGGTTAGCGTTAGGGTTAGGGTAAGGTTTAGGGTTAGGGTTAGGGTTAGGGTTAGGGTAAGGGTAAGGGTTAGGGTTAGTGTTAGGGTTAGGGTTAGGGTCAGGGAAAGGGTAAGGGTTAGGGTTAGGGTTAGGTTAGGGTAAGGATTAGGGTAGACTTAGGGTTATGGAAAGGGTTAGGGTTAGGTTTAGGGTTAGCATTAATCTTAGGGTTATGGTTAGGGTAAGGGTAGGGGTTGGGGATAGAATTAGGGTTAGGGTAAGGGTAAGGGTTAGGGATATGATTAGGTTTATGGTTAGGTTTATGGTTAGGCTTAGGGTAAGGGTAAGGGTTAGGGTTAGGGTGAGGGTAAGCGTTAGGGTTAAGGATATGGTTAGGGTAAGTGTAAGGGTAAGGGTTAGGGTTATGGTTAGGGTTAGGTTTATGGGTTAGGGTTAGGGTTAGGGTTAGTGCTAGGGTTAGGGTAAGGGTAAGGGTAAGGGTTAGGGTTAGGGTTAGGGTTAGGGGAATGTTTAGGGTTAGTGTTAGGGTGAGTGTTAGGGTTAGGGTTAGGGGTTACATTTCGGGTTAGGGTTAGGGTTAGGGTAAGGGTTAGGGATAGGTTTAGGGTTAGGGTTAGGGTAAGGGTTCTGGTAAGAGTTATGGTAAAAGAAAGGGTTATGGTTAAGTTTAGGGTTAGGGTTACGGTTAGTGTTAGGGTAAGGTTAGGGTTAGTGTTAGGGTTAGGGTAAGGTTTAGGGTTAGGGTTAGGGTTAGGGTTAGGGTTTAGGGTTAGGTTAGGGTTAGGGTAAGGGTTAGGGTTAGGGTTAGGGTAAGGGTAAGTGCTAGGGTTAGGGATAGGGTAGGGTAAGGGTTAGGATTATGGTTAGTGTTAGGGTTAGGGTTTAGGTTATGGTTAGGGTTAGGGTAAGGGTAAGGGTTAGGGTAAGGTTTAGGGGTTAGAATTAGGGTTACGGTTAGGTTTATGTTTAGGGTAAGGGTAAGGTTTAGGGTTAGGGTTAAGGTTTGGGGTTAGGGTTAGTGTTAGGGTTAAGGTAAGGGTAAAGATTAGGGTTAGGGTTAGGGTTATGTTAAGGGTAAGGGTTAGGGTTAAGGTTAGGGTTAGGGTTAGGTTTAGGGTTAGGGTAAGGGTAAGGGTTGGGGGTTAGGGTTAGCGTAAGGGTAAGGGTTAGGGTTAGGGTTAGGGATAGGTTTAAGGTTAGGGTTAGGGTTAGTGTAAGGGTAAGTGTTAGGGTTAAGTTTAGGGTTAGGGTTAGGGTTAGGGTTAGGGTTAGGGTAAGGGTTAGGGTTAGGGTTAGGTTTAGGGATAGAGTTAGGGGAAGGGAAAGGGTTAGGATTACTTATAGGGTTGGGGTTAAGGTTAGGATTAGGGTTAGGGTAAGGGTAAGGGTTAGGGTTAGGTTTAGTGTTAGGGTAATGGTTAGGGTTAGGGTTAGGGTTAGAGTGAGGCTTAGGGTTAGGGTTAGGGTTAGGTTTAGGGTTAGGGTAAGGGTAAAGGATAGGGTTAGGGTAAGGGTTAATGGTTAGGGTAGGGTTAGGGTTAGATTTAGGGTTAGGGTTAGGGTAAGTGTTAGGGTTAGGGTTAGGATTAGGTTTAGGGTTAGGGTTAGAGTTAGGGTAAGGGTTAGGGTTAGGGTTGGGGGTTAGGGTTAGGATTAGGGTAAGGGTAAGGGTTAGGGTGAGTGTTAGGGTCAGGGTTAGGTTTATTGTTAGGGTTAGATTTAGGGTTCAGTTTAGGGTAAGGGTAAAGGTTAGTTTTAGGGTTAGTTTTCGGTTTAGGCTTGGGGTTAAGGTTAGGGTTAGGGTTAGGGGTATTGGTAAGGGTTAGGGGTAGGATTAGGGTTAGGTTAAGTGTTAGGTTTAGGGTTAGATTTAGGTTTAGGGGTTGGGGTTAATGGTAGGGTTAGGGTAAGGGTTAGGGTTAGGGTTAGGTTTATGGTAAGGGTATGGGTTAGGGTTATTGTTAGGGTGAGGGTTAGGGGTAAATGTTAGGGTTAGGTTTAGTGTTAGGGTAAGGGTAAGTTTTAGGGTTAGGGTTAGGGTTAGGGGTTAGGTTTAGGATGAGGGTAAGGATTAGGGTTACGGTTAAGGTTAGGGGATAGTGTTAGCGTAAGGGTAAGGGTTAGGGATAGGGTTTGGGGTTAGGGTTAGGGTTAGGATTAGGGTTAGTTTTAGGTTTAGGGTTAAGGTAAGTGTAAGTGTTAGGGTTAGGTTTAGTGCTAGGGTTAGAGATAGGGTAAGGGTTAGGTTAGGTTTAGGTTTAGGGTAAGGGTAAGGTTTTGGGTTAGGTTTAGGGGTAGGGTTAGGGTTAGGGTTAGGGTTAGGGTAAGGGTAAGGTAAGGTTTAGGGTTAGGGTTAGGGTTATGGTTAGGGTTAGGGCTAGGTTTATGGTTAGGTTAGGGTAAGTGTAAGGGTTAGGGTTAGGTTTAGGGTTGGGGTTTAGGTAAGGGTTAGGGTTAGGGTAAGGGTAAGGGTTAGGGATAGGGTTAGGGTTAGGGTTAGGTTTAGGTTTAGGTTTACGGTTAGGGTTAGGGTTAGGGTTAGGGTAAGGGTAAGGGTAAGTGTTAGGGTTAGGGTTAGGGTTAGTGTAAGGTAAGGGTTAGGGTTTAGGGTTAGAGTTAGGGTTAGAGCTAGGGTTAGGGTAAGGGTAAGGTTTAGAGTTAGGGTTAGTGTTAGGGTTAAAGTAAGGGTAAGGGTTAGGGTTAGGGTTAGCGTTAGGTTTATGGTAAGGGTTAGGGTTAGGTTTAGGGTTAGGGTTAGGGTAAGGTTAAGTGTTAGGGTTAGTGTTAGGTTTAGGTTTAGGGTTAGGGTTAGGGTAAGGGTAAGTTTTAGGGTTAGGTTTAGGGTTGGGGTTAAGGTTAGGTTTAGGGTTAGGGTAAGGGAAAGGTTTAGGGTTAGGGTTAGGGATAGGTTTAGGGTTAAGATTAGGGTTATGGTTAGTGTAAGGGTAAGGGTTAGTGTTAAGATTAGGGTTAGGGTTAAGTTTAGGGTTAGGGTTAGGGTAAGGGTTAGGGTTAGGGTAAGGGTTAGGGTTAGGGTTAGGGTTAGGTTTAGGGATAGAGTTAGAGGAAGGGTAAGGGTTAGGATTACTTATAGGGTTGGGGTTAAGTTTAGGGTTAGGGTTAGGGTAAGGGTAAGGGTTAGGGTTAGGTTTAGTGTTAGGGTAATGGCTAGGGTTAGGGTTAGGGTTAGAGTGAGGCTTAGGTTTAGGGTTATGTTTAGGTTTAGGGTTAGGGTAAGGGAAAGGGATAGGGTTAGGGTAAGGGTTAGGGGTTAGGATTAAGTTTAGGGTTAGGGTTAGGGTAAGGGTTAGGGTTAGAGTTGGGGTTAGGGTTAGTATTAGGGTAAGTGTAAGGTTTAGGGTGAGTGTTAGGGTAAGGTTAGGGTATTGTTAAGGTTAGATTTAGGGTTCGGTTTAGGGTAAGGATAAGGGTTAAGTTTAGGGTTAGTTTTAGGTTTAGGGTTGGGGTTAAGGTTAGGGTTAGTGTTAGGGTTAGGGTAAGGGTTAGGGTTAGGATTAGGGTTAGGGTAAGAGTTAAGTTTAGGGTTATGGTTAGTGTTAGGGTTAGGGTAAGGCTATATATTAGGGTTAGGGGTAGTGTTAGGGTTAACGTTAGGGTAAGGGTAAGGGTAAGGGTTAGGGTTAGGGTTAAGGTAAGGGTAGGGGTTAGGGTTAGGGTTAGGGTTAGTAGTGTAGGGTAAGGGTTAGGGTTAGGTTCAGGTTAAGGGTTAGCGTGAGTGTAAGGGTAAGGTTTAGGGTTAGGGTTAGGGTAAGGGTAAGGGTTAGAGTTAGGGTTAGGGTTAGGGTGAAGGTTAGGGTTAGGGTAAGGGATAGGGTTAGGGTTAGGGTTAGTGGTTAGGGGTAGGGTTGGGGTTAGGTTTAGGTGTAGGGTGAGGTTTAGGGTCAGGGTAAGGGTTAGGGTTACGGTGAGGGTTAGGTTTAGGGTTAGGGTAAGGGTAAGGGTTAGGGTTACGGTTAGAGTTAGGGTTCCGGTTAAGGTTAGGGTTAGGGTTAGGTTTAGGCTTAGGTTTAGGGTTAGGGTAAGCGTAAGTGTTAGGGTTAGGGTTGGGGTTAGGGTTGGGGTAAGGGTAGGGTTTAGGATTATGGTTAGGGTTAGGGTTAGAGGTTAGGGTTAGGGTTATGGTTATGGTTAGATTTAGGGTTAGGGTTAGGGTTAGGGTAAGGTTATGGTTTAGGGTTAGTGTTACGGTTAGGGTTAGGGTTAATGTTAGGGTTGGGTTTAGGGTTAGGGTTAAGGAAAGTGTAAGGGTTAGGTAAAGGGTTATGGTTAGGGTAAGGATTAGGGTTATGTTTAGGGTTAGGGTAAGGATTAGGGTTAGGGTTAGGGTTAGCATTAAGGTTATGGTTTGGGTAGGGTAAGTGTAAGGGTTAGCGTTAGGGTTAGGGTTAGGGTTTAGGGTTAGGGTTAGGGTTAGGTTTAGGGTTAGGGTTAGGGTTAGGGGTAAGGGTAAGGGTTAGCGTTAGGGTAAAGGTTAGGGTTAGGGGGTTAGGTTTAGGGTAAGGGTTTGGGTTAGGGTTAAGTTAAGTTTTAGATTTAGGGTTAGGGTTAGGGTAAGGGTAAGGTTTATGGTTAGGGTTAGAGTTAGGGTTAGGGAAAGGGTAAGGTTTAGGGTTAGGGTTAGGTTAGGGTAAGGATTAGGAGTAGGTTAGGGTTACAGTTAGGGTAAGGGTTACGGATAGGGTTAGGGTTAGGTTTAGCATTAAGTTTAGTGTTAGGTTTAGGGTAAGAGTAAGTTTTAGCATTAGGTTTAGGGTTCGGGTTAGGTTAGGGTTAGGGTAAGAGTAAGGGTTAGGGTTAGGGTTAGGTTAGTGTTAAGGTTAGGGTTAGGTTTAGGGTTAGGTTAAGGGTAAGGGTTAGAGTTAGGATTAGGGATAGGTTTAGGGTTAGGGTTAATGTTAGGGTTAGGGTAAGGGTAAGGGTTAGGGTTAAGTTTAGGGTTAGGTTTAGGATTAGGGTTAGGGATACGGTTAGGGTAAGGGTAAGGGGTTAGGGTTAGTGTTAGGGTTAGGGTTAGGTTTAGGGTTAGGGTAAGTGTAAGGGTTAGGGTTAGGGTTAGGGATAGGTTTAGGGTTAGGTTTGGGTTAGGGTAAGGGTAAGGGTTAGGGTTAAGGTTAGGGTTAGGGTTAGGGTTAGCGTAAGGGTTAGGGGTTAGGGTAAGGGTTAGGGTTAGGGTTAGGATTAAGGTTAGGTTTAGGGTTAGAGTTAGGGGAAGGGTAAGCTTTAGGGTTAGTTTTAGGGTTGGGGTTAAGGTTAGGGTTAGGGTTAGGGTAAGGGTAAGGGTTAGGTTTAGGGTTAGTGTTAGGGTAATGGTTAGGGTTAGGGTTAGTGTTAGGGTTAGAGTAAGGGTTAGTGTTAGGGTTCGTGGTAGGGGTTAGGGTTAGGGTTAGGGTTAGTGTTAGGGTAAGGGTTACGTTAGGGTTTGGGTAAGGGTTAGGTTTAGGGTTACTGTTATGGTAAGCGTAAGGGTTAGAGATAGGGTTAGGGTTAGGGGTTAGGGTTAGGTTTAGGGTTAGTGTTAGGGTTACGGTAAGGGTAAGGTTTAGGGTTAGGTTCAGGGTTAGGGTTATGGTTAGGTTTACGGTAGGGTTAGGGTTAGGGTAAGGGTAAGTGTTAGGTTAGGGTTAGGGTTAGGGTTAGGGTTAGGATAAGGGTAAGGTTTAGGGTTAGGGTCAGGGTTAGGGTTAGGGTTAGGGTTAGGGTAAGTGTTAGGGTTAGGGTTAGGGTTACGGTTAGGGTTACGGTAAGGGTAAGGTTTAGGGTTAGGGTCAGGGTTAGGGTTAGGGTTAGGTTTAGGGTAGGGTTAGGGTTAGGGTAAGGGTAAGTGTTAGGGTTAGGTTTAGGGTTAGGTTTAGGATAAGGGTAAGGGTTAGGGTTAGGGTTAGGGTTAGGTTTAGGGTTAGCGTTAGGGTAAGGGTAAGGGTTAGGGTTGGGTTTAGGGTTAGGGTTGGGGTTAGGTTTAGGGGTTAGGGTTAGGTTTAGGGTAAGGGTAAGTGTTAGGGTTCGGTTTAGGGGTTAGGGTTATGGTTAGGGTTTAATGTTAGGGTTAGGGTTAGGGTTAAGGTAAGGGTAGGGGTAGGGTAAGGGTTAAGGTTAGGGTTAATGTTAGGTTTAGGGTTAGGGTTAGGGGTAGGTTTAGGGATATGGTTAGGGTTGGGATAGGTTTAGGGTTGGAGTTAAGGTTAGGGTCAGGATTAGGGTAAGGGTAAGTGTTAGGGTTAGGGTTAGGGTTAGGTTTAGGTTTAGAGTTAGGGTAAGGTAAGGGTTAGGGTTAGGGTTGGGTTAGCTTTAGGGTTGGGGTTAAGGTTAGGGTCAGGGTTAGGGTAAGGGTAAGAGTTAGAGTTAGGGTTAGGGTTAGGGTTAGGGTTAGGGTAAGGGTTAGTGTTATGGTTAGGGGTAGGTTTAGGGTTAGGGTTAGTGTTAGGGGTAAGGGTATATGTTAGGGTTAGGGTTAGGGTTAGGGTTAGGGTTAGTGTTAGGGTAAGGGTAAGGGTAAGGGTAAGGGTTAGGGTTAGTGTTAAGGTAAGTGTAAGGGTTAGGGTTAGGGTTAGAGTTAGGGTAGGGTAAGGTTTAGGTTTATGTTCAGAGTAAGGGTTAGCGTTAAGGTAAAGGGAAGGGTTAGGGTTAGGGTTAGATTAAGGGTAAGGGTTAGGGTTAGGGTTAGGGTTAGGGTGAAGGTTAGGGTTAGGTTTAGGGTTAGGGTTAGGGTAAGGGTAAGTGTTAGGGTTAGGGTTAGGGTTAGGATTAGTGTTAGGGTTAGGGTAAGAGTTTGGGTTAGGGTTAGGGTTAGGGTAAGGTTTAGTGTTAGGGTTAGGGTTAGGGTCAAGTTAATGATTAGGGTTAGGGTTAGGGTTAGGGTTATCTTTAGGGTAAGGGTAATGGTAAGCTTTAGGGTTAGGGTTAGGGTTAGGGTTAGGGTAAGGGTAAGGGTTAGGGTTAGGGTTAGTTTCAGGGTTAGGGTTAGGGTAAGGTAAGGGTTAGGGTTAGGGTTAGGGTTAGAGTCAAGGTAATGATTAGGGTTAGGGTTACGGTTATCTTTAGGGTAAGGGTAATGGTAAGCTTTAGGGTTAGGGTTAGGGTTAGGGTTAGGGTAAGGGTAAGGTTTAGGGTTAGGGTTAGGGTTAGTTTTAGGATTAGGGTTAGGGTAAGGGTAAAGGTTAGGGTTAGAGTTAGGGTTAGGGTTAGGTTTAGGTTTAGGGTTAGGATAAGAGTAAGTGTTAGCGTTTTGGTTAGGGTTAGGTTTAGGATTAGGATTACGGTTAGGGTTAGGGTTAGGGTAAGGGTTAGGGTTAGGTTTAGCGTTAGGGTTAGGGTTAGGGTTAGGGTAATTGTAAGTGTTAGGGTTAGGTTTAAGGTTAGGGTTAGGATAAGGGTAAGGGTTAGTGTTAGGGTTAGGGTTAGGGTTACGGGTTAGGGTTAGGGTTAGGGCAAGGGCTATGGTTAGGGTTAGTGTTTGGGTTAGGGCTAGGGCTAGGGCTAGGGTTAGGGTTAGGTTAGGGGTAGGGTTAGGGTAAGTGTTAGGGATACGGTTATGGTCAGGTTAAGGGTAAGGTTTAGGGTTATGGTTAGGATTAGGGTTAGGGTTAGGGTAAGGGTAAGGTTTAGGGTTAGGGTTAGGGTTAGTGTAAGAGTTAGTGTTAGCGTTAGTGTTAGGGTTAGGGTTAAGTTAGGGTTTGGGTTCGGGTAAGGGTAAGGGTTAGGGTTAGGGTTATGGTTAGGGTTAGGGGTTAGGGTTAGGGTTAGTGTTAGGTTTAGGGTTAGGGTAAGGGTAAGGTTTAGGCTTAGGGTTAGGGTTAGGGGTTAGGGTTAGGGTTAAGGTAAGGGTAAGTGTTAGGTTTAGGGTTAGGGTTAGGGTTAGGGTAAGATTTAGGTTTAGTTTTAGTGTTAGGGTTAGGGTAAGGCTAAGGGTTAGGGTTATGGTTAGGTTTAGGGTTAGGGTTAGGGATATGGTTAGGGTAAGGGTTAGGGTTAGGGTAAGGTTTAGGTTTAGGGTTAAGTTTAGGGTTAGGTTTATGGTTAGGGTAAGGGTTAGGGTTAGGGTTAAGGTAAGGGTTAGGGTTAGGGTTAGGAATAGGGTTAGGGTTAGGGTTAGGATAAGGGTACGGTTTAGGGTTAGGGTTAGGGTTAGGGTTAGGGGTTAGGGTTAGGGTTAGGGTTAAGGTAATGGTTGGGGTTAGGGTTAGGGTTAGGGTTAGGTTTAGGGTAAGGGTAGGGTTTAGAGTTAGGGTTAGGGTTAGGGTAAGGGTTAGGGTTAGGGTTAGGTTTAGGGTTAGGGTTAGGGTAAGGGTAAGGGTTAGTGTTAAGGTTAGGGTTAGGGTTAGGATTGGGGTTAGGTTAATCTTAGGGTTAGGGTAAGGTTTAGGTTTAGGATTAGGGTTAGGTTTAGGTTTAGGGTTAGGGTAAGTGTAACGGTTAGGGTTAGGTTTAGGTTTGGGGTTAAGTTCACCGATAGGGTTAGAGTAAGAGTCAGGGTTAGGGTTAGGGTTAGGGTAAGGGTAAGTGTTAGGGTTAGTGCTTGGGTTTGCGTTAGGGTAAGGGTAAGGGTTATTGTTAGGGGGTAGGGTATGGATTAGGGTTAGGGTTTTGGTAGGGTAAGGGTAAGGGTTAGTGTTAGGGTTAGGGTTAGCTTTAGGGTTAGGGTTAGGGTAAGGTTAAGGGTTAGGGTTAAGGTTAGTGTTAGGGTTAGGGTTAAGTTTAGGGTTAGGGTTAGGGTAAGGGTAAGGGTTAGGTTTTGGGTTAGGGTTAGGGTTAGGGTTCAGGTAAGGTTTAGGGTTATGGTTAGGGTTAGGGGTTAGGTTTAGGGTTGGTGTTAGTGTTAGGATTAGGGTTGGGGTTAGGTTTAGCTTTATGGTAAGGGTAAGGTTTAGAGTTAGGGATAGGGTTAGATTTAGGGTTAGGGAAAGGGTAAGGGTAAGGGGTAGGGTTAGGGTAAGGATTAGGGTTAGGGTTAGGGTTAGGGTAAGGTTTAGGGTTATGGTTAGGGTTAGGGTTAGCCTTAAGGTTAGGCTTAGGTTTAGGGTAAGGTTTAGGATTAGGGTTAAGGTTAGGGTTAGGGTAAGTGTTAGGGATAGGGTTATGGTCAGGATAAGGGTAAGGGTTAGGGTTACGGTTAGGTTTAGGGTTAGGGTTAGTGTAAGGGAGAGGTTTAGGGTTAGGGATAGGGTTAGTGTAAGAGTTAGTGTTAGGGTTAGTGTTAGGGTTAGGGTTAAGTTAGGGTTAGGGTAAGGGTATTGGTTAGGGTTAGGGTTATCGTTAGGGTTAGGGGTTAGGGTAGGGTTAGTGATAGGTTTAGGGTTAGGGTAAGTGTAAGGGTAAGGTTTAGGATTAGGGTTAGGGTTAGGGGTTAGGGTTAGGGTTAGGATTAAGGTAAGGGTAAGTGTTAGGTTTAGGGTTAGGGTTAGGGTTAGGGTAAGATTTAGGGTTAGTTTTAGGGTTAGATTAAGGGTAAGCGTAAGAGTTAGGGTTAAGGTTAGGTTTAGGGTTAGGGATAGGGAAAGGGTTAGGGTAAGGGTTAGCGTTAGGGTAAGGGTTAGGTTTAGGGTTAGGTTTAGGTTTAGGATTATGGTTAGGGTAAGGGTTAGGGTTAGGGTTACGGTAAGGGTTAGGGTTAGGTTTAGGATTAGGTTAGGAGTAAGGGTGAGAGTTAGGGTTAGGATTAGGATTAGGGGTTAGGGTTAGGGTTAGTGTTAGGATTAGGATAAGGGTTAGGGTTAGGGTAGGGTCAGGGTAAGTGTTAGGGTTGGGGTTAGGGTTAGAGTTAGGGTAAAGTTAATGGTTAGGGTAAGGGAATGTGTTAGGGTTAGGGTTAGGATTTGTTTTGAAGTTAGGTTAAGGGTAAGGGATAGGGTTAGGTTTAGGGTTTGGGGTTAGGATTAGGGTTAGGGTTAGGGTAACGGTAAGGGATAGGGTTAAGGATAGGGTTAGGGTTAGGGATAGGGTTAGGGTAAGGGTTAGGGTTAGGGTAAGGGTTATGTTTAGGGTTAGGATTAGGTTTAGGGTTAGGGTTAGGGTAAGGGTTAGGTTTAGGGGTAGGGTAAGGGTTAGGGTTAGGGTTAGGGAAAGGGTAAGGTTTTGGGTCAGGATTAGGGTTAGGGTTAGGCTAAGGATTAGGGTTAGGGTTAGGGTAAGTGTTAGGGTTAGGGTTAGGCTTAGGGTTAGCATTAAGGTTAGGGTTAGGGTTAGGGTAAGTGTAAGGGTTAGAGTTATTGTTAGGGTTAGAGGTACGGTTGGGGGTTAGGGTTAGGGTTAGGGTTAGGGAAAGGTTTACGTTTAGGGTTAGGGTAAGGGTAACGGTTAGGGTTAGTTTTGAGGTGAGGATAATGTTAAGGGTTAGGGTTAGGGTTATGGTTAGGGGTTAGGTTTAGGGTCAGGGTTAGGGTTAGGTTAGGTTTTGGGTTAGGGTTAGGTTTAGGGTAAGGGTTAGGGTTAAGGTTAGGGTTAGGGTTAGGGTTGGGGTTAGTTTTAGGCTAAGGGCAAGGGTTAGGGATAGGATTAGGCTTAGGGAAAGGGTAAGTGTTAGAGTTAGTGTTAGGGTTAGGGTTAGCATTAAGGTTAGGGTTAGGGTTAGGGTTAGGGTAAGTGTTAGGGTTAGGGTTAGGGTTACGGTTAGTTTTAGGGTAAGGGTAAGGTTTAGGGTTAGGGTTACGGTTAGGGTAAGGGTTAGGGTTAAGTTGTAGGGTTAGGGTTAGGTTTAGGTTTAGGGTTAGGTTAAGAGTAAGTGTTAGCGTTAGGGTTATGGTTAGGTTTATGGTTAGGATTAGGGTTAGGGTTAGGGTTAGGGTAAGGGTTAGGGTTAGGGTTAGGGTGAGGGTTAGGGTTAGGGTTAGGTTTAGGGTTAGGGTTAAGGTTAGGTTTAGGTTTAGGGTAAGGTTAAGTGTTAGGGTTAGTTTTAGGGTTAGGTTTAGGATAAGGGTAAGGGTTATGGGTTAGGTTTAGGGGTTAGGGTTAGTGTTAGGGTTACGGTAAGGGTATGGGTTAGGGTTAGGGTTAGGGTTAGGTGTTAGGGTTAGTGTTAGGGTTAGGGTTAGGGTAAGGTTAGTGTTAGGGTCAGGGTTAGGGTAAGGGTAAGGGTTAGGGTTACGGTTAGGGGTAAGGTTATGGTAAGGGTAAGGGTTAGGGTTAGGGTTAGGGTTTGGTTTAGGCTAATTTTAAGTGTTAAGGTTAGGGTTATGGTTAGGGTTAGGGTTAGTTTTGGGGTTCGGGTTAGGATAAGGTTAAGGGTTAGTGTTAGGTTTAGGGTTAGGGTTAGGGTAAGGGTAAAGGTTAGTGTTAAGGTTACGGTTAGGGTTAGGATTGGGGTTAGGTTAATCTTAGGGTTAGGGTAAGGTTTAGGTTTAGGATTAGGGTTAGGTTTAGGGTTAGGTTTAGGTTAAGTGTAACGGTTACGGTTAGGTTTAGGTTTGGGGTTAAGGTCACGTTTAGGGTTAGAGTAAGGGTCAGGGTTAGGGTTAGGGTTAGGGTTAGGGTAAGGGTAAGTGTTAGGGTTAGTGTTTGGGTTTGCGTTAGGGTAAGGTTAAGGGTTATTTTTAGGGGTAGGGTACGGATTAGGGTTAGGTTTAGGGTTAGGGTAAGGGTAAGGGTTAGGGTTAGGGTTAGGGTTAGGGTAAGTGTAAGGCTTAGGGTTAATGTTAGTGTTAGGGTAAGGGTTAAGTTTAGGGTTAGGGTTAGGGTAAGGGTAAGGGTAAGGGTTTGGGTTAGGGTTAGGGTTAGGGTTAAGGTAAGGTTTAGGGTTATGGTTAGGGTTAGGGGTTATTATTAGGGTTAGTTTTAGGGTTAGGGTTAGGGTTATGGTTAGATTTACTTTTAGGGTAAGGGTAAGGTTTAGAGTTAGGGATAGGGTTAGGTTTAGGGTTAGGGAAAGGGTAAGGGTAAGTGTTAGGGTTAGGGTAAGGATTAGGGTTCGGTTTAGGGTTAGGGTAAGGTTTAGGGTTAGGGTTAGCGTTAGGGTTAGCATTAAGGTTAGGGTTAGGGTTAGGGTAAGGTTTAGGTTTAGGGTTAAGGTTAGGGTTAGGGTAAGTGTTAGGGATATGGATATGGTCAGGATAAGGGTAAGGGTTAGGGTTACGGTTAGGTTTAGGGTTAGGGTTAGGGCAAGGGAAAGGTTTAGGGTTAGGGTTGGGGTTAGGGCTAGGGTTAGGGTTAAGTTAGGGTTATGGTTAGGGTAAGGGTAAGAGTTAGGGTTAGAGTTAGGGTTAGGGGTTAGGTTAGGGTTAGTGTTAGGTTTAGGGTTAGGGTAAGGGTAACGTTTAGGATTAGGGTTAGGGTTAGGGGTTAGGGTTAGGGTGAGGATTAAGGTAAGGGTAACTGTTAGGTTTAGGGTTAGGGTTAGGGTTAGGGTAAGATTTAGGGTTAGTTTTAGGGTTAGGTTTAGGTTTAAGATTATGGTTAGGGTAAGTGTTAGGGTTAGGGTTAGGGTAAGGGTTAGGGTTAGGGTTAGGGTAAAGTTTAGGGATAGGGTTAGGTTTAGGTTTAGGGTAAAGGGTAAGGCTAGGGTTAGGGTGAGGTTTAGGATAAGGGTTAGGGTTAGGGTTAGTGTTAGCTTTAAGGTTACGGTTAGGCTTAGGGTAACGGTAAGGGTTAGGGTTAGGTTAGGTTTAGGGTTAGGGTTAGGGTAAGAGTAAGTGTAATGGTTAGGGTTAGGTTTAGGGTTAGGTTTAGGGTAAGGGTAACGGTTAGGGTTAGGGATAGGGTTATGTTTAGGGTTAGGTTTAGGGTTAGGGTCGGGTTAGGGTAAGGGTAAGGGTAAGGGTTAGGGATAGGTTTAGGTTTTGGGAAAGGGTAAGGTTTATGGTTAGGTTTAGATTTAGGATTAGGGTTAGGGTTAGGGTTAGGTTAAGGGTTAGGCTTAGGGTTAGGGTTAGGGTGAGGGTTAGGGTTAGGGTTAAGGTTAGATTTAGGGTTAGGGTTAGGGTTAGGGTAAGGGTAAGTGTTAGGCTTAGGTTTAGGGTTAGGATAAGGGTAATGGTTAGGGTCAGGTTTAGGGGTTAGGGTTAGGTTTAGGGTTACGGTAAGGGTAAGGTTTAGGGTTAGGGTTAGGGTTAGGGTTAGCTGTTAGGGTTAGTGTTAGGGTTAGGGTTAGGGTTAGGGTAGAGTTAGGGTTAGGGTCAGGGTTAGTGTTAGGGTAAGGGTAAGTATTAGGTTTAGGTTTAGTCTTAAGGTTATTGTAAGGGTAAGGGTTAGGTTTAGGGTTAGAGTTAGGGTAAGGTTTAGGGTTAGGTTTAGTGTAATGGTAAGTGTTAAGGTTATAGTTAAGTTTAGGGTTAAGTTTAGTTTTGGGGTTAGGGTTAGGATAAGGGTAAGGTTTAGGGTTAGGTTTAGGGTAAGGGTTAGGGTAAGGGTAAGGGTTAGTGTTAAGGTTAGGGTTATGGTTAGGATTGGGATTAGGTTAAGGTTAGGGTTAGGGTAAGGTTTAGGTTTAGGATTAGGGTTAGTTTTAGGGTTAGGGTTAGGGTAAGTGTAAAGGTTAGGGTTAGGTTTAGGTTTGGGGTTAAGGTCACGGTTAGGGTTAGAGTAAATGTAAGGGTTAGGGTTAGGGGTTAGGGTTAGGGTACGGATTAGGGTTAGGGTTAGGGTTAGGGTAAGTGTAAGGGTTAAGGTTAGGGTTAGGTTTAGGGTTAGGGTTAGGGTAAGTGTAAGGTTTAGGGTTAGGGTTAGGGTTAGGTTTAGTTTTAGGGTAATGGTAAGGTTTAGAGTTAGGGTTAGGGTTAGTTTTAGGGTTAGGGAAAGGGTAAGGGTAAGAGTTAGGGTTAGGATAAGGATTAGGGTTAGGTTTAGGGTTAGGGTAAGGGTTAGGGTTAGAGTTAGGTTTAGCATTAAGGATAGGGTTAGGGTTAGGGTAAGGGAAAGCTTTAGGGTTATGGTCAGGATAAGGGTAAGTTTAGGGTTAGGGTTATGGTTACGTTTAGGGTTAGGGTTAGGGTAAGTGTAAGGTTTAGGGTTAGGGTTAGGGTTAGTGTAAGAGTTAGTGTTAGCGTTAGTGTTAGAGTTAGGGTGAAGTTAGGGTTAGGGTTAGGCTAAGGGTAAGGGTTAGGGTTAGGGTTATTGATAGGGTTAGGGTTAGGGTTAGGATTAGGGTTAGGGTTAGGGTTAGGGTTAAGGAAAGGGTAAGTGTTAGGGTTACGGTTAGGGTTAGGGTTAGGGTTAGGGTTAAGGAAAGGGTAAGTGTTAGGTTAAGGGTTAGGGTAAGGGTAAGGTTTACGATTAGGGTTAGGGTTAGGGGTTAGGGTTAGGTTTAGAGTTAAGGAAAGGGTAAGTGTTAGGTTTAGGGTTAGGGTTAGTGTTATGGTAAGATTTAGGGTTAGTTTTAGGGTTAGGGTTAGGGT